>NC_080166.1:81720994-82019172 GCF_950295315.1 Erinaceus europaeus
AGCTGATTATTATTAAGTCACTTATTTTTTTTTTTAAAAGTTGAAAAATAAGAAAACAAAAGGCAGAACTTGGACTGGGTTTGGTATACTGCACCAATGTAAAAGACTCTGGGGTGAGGGGGAGGGTTCAGGTCTTAGAACATGAAACAGAGAAGGATCTGGGGGGGGTTGAATTGTTACGTGGAAAACTAAGAAATTTTACACATATACAAACTACTGTATTTTACTGTCAACTGTAACCATTAACCCCCAATAAAGAAAACAAACAAATAAACAAATAAATAAGCAGGGACCAGGGCGTGGTACACATGGTAGATCGAACGTTACAATATGCAAGGACACTGATCCCCACCTGCAGGGGGGAAAGCTTCACAAGCAGCAGAGCAGTGCTGCAAGTATTTTTCTGTCTCTGTCTGTCTCTCTTCTCTTCTCTGTTTCTCTCTAACAATAACATTTTTTTGAAAAAGCCACTGGAAGCTGTATATTCCTTTTGCAGTCACCAAGCCCCTCTGATAACCCTTGTGGCTAATAATGATAATGGTGATTATGATAATGATGATATAAATTGTCAAATAATCCGTGAAAAAAGTTCCATGTCCATATGTTTGCCTCCTGTTTGAAGCTTTGTCCCAGATTCCAGATTCATACAAACATGTGCTCAACATTTCCACGAAAATGGCTAACCCACCTCTTTAAAAGACCAGATCTAAACTGAACCCTGAATCACTGTTCAATTAAAGCTCCATTAGCATCCGTCTCCATCTCAATTAACAGCAACTCCATCTCCCTGCTGCCTCAATCTAAAAACCTTGGAATCACTCTACCTGTTCTTCACACTCACATCAAGCAAACAGAAAATCCTGATGGTTGTTGATGCCTCCCTGGTCCCCTCTGTGAGGTAAGCTTCATTTATTCTAGATGTTTTATTAACATCTTTTTATTTACTTATTTATGCATGGAGACAGAGTGGAGATTGAGAAGGAGGGGGAGATAGAGAGAAAAAGACACCTTCAGCACTGCTCCACCACTTGTGAAGATTTCCCCATGCAGGTGAGACATGTGCTGTACCAAGTGCATCAGCACCTTCCTCCCTTATCAATAACTTACTGCCACAACATTGCACTGCACATGTCATCATTATATGAGGACTGACTGTCTCTGCAACCTGATTATCAGGCCCATGATATGTGCTATAAAGTATTCTTTTTAAAAAATATTTATTACCTTTTGTTGCCCTTGTTGTTTTATTGTTGTCGTTATCGGATAGGACAGAGAGAAATGGAGAGAGGAAGGGAAGAAAGAGGTGGAGAGAAACACAGACACCTGCAGACCTGCTTCACTGCTTGTAAAGCAACTCCCCTGCAGGTGGGGAGCCGGGGGCTCGAACCGGGATCCTTATGCTTTGCGCCACCTGCACTTAACCCGTGGTACTACTGCCCGACTCCCAAGCTATAAAGTATTCTTATTTTGTTCACCACTTGAGCCTCAGTGGTGCCTACTTCATAGGACGTACTTAGCTATTTCCCAAATGAATGAAGATTATAGGAAAGAGACTCAGAGTGAAGACAAGCAATTTCATCCATACTCAATAAAATTTTAAAGGTGAAAACCAATCTTCCTCTTACTACTATTACAGAATTATTCCAAGAATCGTAACTGCATGAAGTTCATTCTGAGGGGTGTGGAAGATGCACCCAGGCCAGTTAATTGAATCCTTACATCCCACTTCATACTATAGTGTCTGTCTCTCCCAAGCTCTAAGTTCTCCCGCATTTAGGAATCATAGTCTGAGGGACATTAATAGATTAAATAAACCAGTGAATAAGAACAATGTCCATCTTGTTTGATACGAGCCTATCCCTTCCCTTTATTCCAGCCAACAAATAAAAGTGACCTTTGTGAGATTCAGGGCCTGAGAAAAGGTGGGGGTAGACTAAAAGCAGAAACAGACACAGCGGATTCTTAATATGGCAGATTCTTTTTTTTTAATTCTTTATTTATAAAAAGGAAACATTGACTAAACCATAGGATAAGAAGGGTACAACAATATGGTGGATTCTTAATACTGCTTGCTGCGACATGGCCTAAACTTTTATCAGGAAAGCCCAATGCCACTGGCTTAAAATCATTATGCTTGAAATAGCATAAAATAACATGAAAAGGATTGTTGACCCACCTCACCATTTTTATTCTCCCTCATTCAAAGAATGAAAAAAAAAAAAGAATCAGAATTAGCATCGCAAATCTAATATCAACTATGTAGGGGGGAAAAAAGTTTCTATTTTATGTTCTTACCATTGATGCTAGGATCAACCCCTAGGACCTAAAACTAATCAAAAGTTCTGTATATGAACCCAGCTAATAGAAATTAAGGGTGTTCAGAACCTTCTGCACACACTGGAAGTACATTTGTGCAGGCTCACTGACTCCTCCTAGATCGCCTGCTACGTGGGAATCAGGGGACATGGAGCATGACTGTAAAGGCCTGGCATAATAGACATTTGTACAAAGGGAATTCAAACTCATGGAAAAGTGCACAGTCCTTGAGCTTTCTCATACTGGATTGCTTTTATAAATCTCCGTATCATCCCTAGCCCTACAATCAAAAAACAAAAGACGTCAACAGACATGGGACTCCTATAGTTAGATGTGAAATGAGAACAGCTTAATTTAGCAAGGACAAACATGATTCATCTCAGCAGAAGTGAGTGGAGTGAATTAAGACTATCTGATGAGGCTGGAGTAAGCCACTAACAGTTTGGGAAATGAGCTTGATGTAAAATATTCCTCTAACAGTTTTCATGAAAAGACTTTGATTAGTAACAATGTGGAGAAGTTAATGATTTTTAAAGTTTTGAGATCCAAAAGGAAGAATTCTCCATGATCACAGATTTTTAAGAATTTCAGTTAATAATCTAAATAGGCCTAAAGATTTTCAATTTTTTTCCAATTTAACTTGGAAATTTTCCCATTCTTCCTATTAAATTTTTTTTAAAGCCTCAAACAGAAGATATTGCTTTGAGATGTCTTTTCTTTTCTTTTTTTTTTTTTAGTACTATGAGGGTCAAGAGTTTTTGTTCTGTGTATGGGGTACTACAATCAAAAGCTAGGTTTTGTGGAGTTAGATACATAATGGTTATGCAAAGAGACTTTCTTTCATGTCTGAGGCTCCAAAGTCTCAGGTTCAATCTCTTGCGAGAGCTGAGCAGTGCTCTGGCAAAATAATAAATAAATACTTGTTATTTATAGTAGGTATAACACTTCATTTCAGTAATAAGTGGTATGTAATTTATAACTGACTTCTCTCCTTTATTAGTACACAGAGAAGTCAGTGATACAAAACTTTATTTCTCAAATATCTACATAACCTTGGAACATACACACATTTGTTGTGTCTGGGACATTATGAACTTTAAACCTCTTTATTCAAACTGATTTTGTTTTTCCATTAATTAAACATACCACACACCACATGACCCAGTACTCCAGAAACTCGGCTTGTGCTCAACTTGGGACACTGCCACTTTATTGGTGGGACAACTTCAGGCAAAGGCAAGGGAAATAGCCTCCTCCAACCTAAGTCTCTTTCCCCTGTAAATTGGGAGCCGTTGTGAGAAGGAAGAGAAATGATTCACATTCCCTCCTTGTATGCCAAAAATACTTATTGTTGGCTTGGAACATCCGACATGAAACACAGCCCAAAAGTTTACTGCACATTGGAAATCAGAAAGAGAAAAATAAATCCCCATAAAAAACATGGGTAATAAGAAAAGTATACTCAATAGCTTTACTATTAGTATTATTATTTTTTAATCAAAGTGTACTTACCAAGCAGTGAGGGCTCCACCCAGAAGCTCGGTAAGAATGCAAACTCTCAGGCCACACTCAATCCACAACCAGTGAGTCCTGATTTTCCCTTTAACAAAATCCCCAGGTGACTCATGGCCCCATTAAATTTTGAGAGGCACTAAACTAAGTAATATGTGCCCTGCACACTGGCCTCATAGCTCCCTGGATGAAAATTAAACCTCAGAAAAATTATCAATGCCTGTGTCACAGGTGATTGGGGTCAGTGGCCAATGGTTAAAATCATAAATATTGTATCTGCAGAACCTCTATCATGCTAGCTGGACTTGAATTCTCTTTCCTGAACTGCTGAATTTGCAAGTTTTTTTTTTTATGAGACGTTTCTTTATGGGTGGAAATAATATTTATTAGGCAGGGCCATTCTGAAGTCAGTCAAAGCAGAAAAGAGAAATTAAACCAGTGATATAACCAGAGTATAGAACAAACAATAAACCCATATATGAACCAAATCCTACTATCTAACATGGCCCCAAATCGAGCAATCATGTACCTGATTTCCCAAGAGAGGCAGCATTACGGCAAGTGGAGTGACTATGAGCTGTCTACATTAGCAGATAATTCCAGGTAAAGGATCTAGTATATAAAGTGGTGGCACATCCTAGTAACAGGTCATGAGATGACAGTATCTATCCAATTGCATGAATATATGTGTGTGTGTGTGTGTGTGTGTGTGTGTGTGTATAGTCATATGTATATGTATAAAGACAAATATACATGTGTCTGTTATTTTTTTATAGTCTTCCTTTGTAGGAGCAGTGGATTCTTCGTGCTGGCACTGAGCCCCAGTGATAACTCTGGAAGCAAAAAAGGAAGAAAGAAAGATAGGAAGGAAGGGAGGAAGGAAGGAAAGAAGAAAGGGACCTTTTCCATTCTTATTCTGTCAATTTCAGTAATAATTTTAGAGCAACTTCACTTTTTTTTTTTTTTGCAGTTAAGAAGTTTTAAATTGGGAGCTAAATTTTTTCCTGTAAAAATTCACCTAAAATGTTCCACTAGCACAAATATCCCCAAGCAGAGAAAAGAGAACCCCTTTCTTACTCTTCACATAGAGCCCCAACTCCACTGTTTGCTTTGGCTGAAGGTTAACCTCCACTGGTTTTATACAATGTATACACCTACTAGAGAACATAGCCCACAGCCAGTACACAAGGTGCTGATTCAGAAACCAGTGCAAAGGAACTGCTGTCTCATGCTTTTTGTTGGGCATGGTGGGTGTTGGAGCTTCATTCTCAGTGAGCACTATGGTGTCTTCCTACTTTTACTATGAATAGCTATTCTTTATGGCTTGCTACTTTCCACTTAATTGCTAAAAATCAACTTGTAAGATGTTCTAAATTGCAATGCATCTTATTGTCTCAACTCTTCTTCTAAAATACCATTTTGTATGATCTCTATTGAGAAAAAAAAAGTTCATTTTTAAAATAATTACCTAGCATCACTGTAGATAAGAAACTGCATTTTCAACTGAAGTTAAGTGCTTTTCTTTTCTGTTAAAGTGTGTCTCATATGAATGATAGCTAGATTATTGCCACTTTGCTTTGGTATAAAGCTGAAATCCTCTCACTTTCAAAGTCTTTTCTTACTAAGGAAGACTAACCTTCTGATCACCTAAAGAGTTCCATTTGTAGTCTCCTGAATCTGTGCTATATGGGTCGATTTAATTATTATTACAGAATTTCATGAAGCTTTCTTCTGAAGAGTGTTAGACCATTTAAGAAACGTTATTAGACAGGCAGAGAAGTTCTTTTGAGAAAATGTAATGGGGTGTGAAAAATAATAAGACCCACAGAATACATTCATTCAAGCCTCTTAGTAATGAAGAGAAATTACAATTCAGAATGAATAACTAGAAGTTGAATACTTCCTATCACTTTACAATAAAACATGATTAAATCAGTACAGCCAAATGCCTCAGAATCAGAGGGCAGTGCCCCACGCTATGCCCCCTGGATGGCTAGTTTGCTATCAGCAATAAAAGAGATTCAATATATCTCTATGCCACTCTGAGACTTGACTGGAGATTCAGAATACCAAGTGTTTTTCTCAGAAAGTTCAAATGAGTTCACAATTATTCATGGTAGAAAAAGGGTGCTCAGGTTTCCATAGGCTGCATCTCATTAAAGCATCTCCTAGAAGTGGCCCAGGAGCTGGTACAGTGAATGATGTGTTGGACTTTCAAGCACGAGGCCCAAGCTCAACCCCTAATATCACATGTGTCAGAGTGATACTCTGGTTTTCTCTCTTTCTCTTCCTCTCTTACTCTCTCACTTATGAACAATTAAGATTTTTTTAAAAAGCATCTCTAATAAAGAGCCATGCCCTTAAGAAGGATCTTTGGGAAAATAAAGCACCACAGCTGAAGTATTTTCTAGGTTTTTTTTTTTTCACTTGACTGGAAAAATGAAAATTCACAACAAGGTTGTTGTTTTCACAGGTGAAAAGTTTCACAACTCCCCAGAAAGGCAGAGGGACATCCAGTCAGTTTTATGCAGGGGAAGCTGGAGATAATTTTCCAGTTCTTTTATTTTTAAATACCTTAATTTAAATTTTATTTGTTTTATTTTTGATCGAGATAGAAATTGAGAGGGAGGAGAGATAGACAGGGAAAGAAAAAGAGAGACACCTGTAGCACAGCTTCACCATTCCTGAAACTTCCCTCCTATGGGTCCTTATACTGGTAGTGTGTGCTCACTGTCTTTTCCTTGTTCTTTCTTTACTGGCATGGGGGGGGATGTTAGTGTGTTCGTGGATTAAAGTACATGGAAATATTAAATCTCTTTGTCTAGCACTCCACACTTCTGCCCTTAGCAATTTACTCTATATGTAAAGCCATATAAAAAGTGGGCCAGAATTGTATATGCATGGCAAACTGCAGTACCATTTTTCATTCTAAATAAATAAATAATCCCAACAAAGTAGAAGCAACCAAAATACCTTTGAGAAGTTAAACCAACATTATAATGAGCCAAAGGAATAGCATACAGCCAGTCATTTTATCTATTTATTTATTATCTATTTATTTCTGAGGCACAGGGGCCTCAAGTAGGCAAAAATTTCAGTTTTCAGGCCAACACTTTTATTACAGACACACACACACACACACACACACACACACACACAGGGCAGAGAGTTATACCACAGAATTAGAGTGGCCCCTGGTGCTGTGGCACTACCGTGTGGTTCTTGAACCATGGAAAGGCACGTGTTTTACCATGTGAGCCATTGCCTGGCTCCAACATGCAGTCATTTTAAAAACTTAGTTGATAATGGAAATGCTTCTGAGATAAAAGTGTAGGGAAACATATGGTATCATTTAACATAAACAGAGAATCTACACTGTCACATATGAGTGAAAGCATTAAAAATCAACTGGGGGAGGGGGGTGGTGCACCAGGTAGAGTGCATGTGTTACAATGCCAAGGATCTGGGCTCAAGTCCCTGGTCCCCACTTACAGGAAAAAAGTTTCACTGCCTGGTGAAGCAGGGCCACAGGTCAGTCTGTATCTATCTATCTATCTATCTATCTATCTATCTATCTATCTATCTATCATCTATTTATCTTCCTCTTCCCTCTTTGCTTCTGTCTCTATCCAAAAGATAAAGTATTTTAAAATAGCATCAGGAAGAATAAACAAAGACTAGAAGCTTAAAAAGAGAGAGAAAAGTGGTTTCTACACCTTTATATATGCCAATCATAAATATGTACATAATTTTACCTATGGTTTGCCTAGTTATTGCATGCTTGAACTAATTCTCGTTGAAAACTCAAAATGCTACATGAGGACTGAGATGAAAGTACAACGCTCAGAAGCAAACAACTTTGCTACTCATGATGGTGCTACACAGTCACTAAATCACAGTGACACTGTCATCAGCCTGTGAGTCTGCCCGGCCTTTCCCTGGCTTCTCAGTTCTGCTGTAACTAATGAGATTTATAATTTTCTCAAGATCATTAAAAAGTATCATGTGGAGTCTCATACAGTCATTAATCTGAAGGCCGTATTGTTACTTCCTGCTTATTAAGATATTGCCAATACTTTTCCAGTGATTTGACATTCAACAGTTTTTATACTGCCTAAAAGCGAGCAGGGTGCCAAATGCCTTTCTGAAGAGCTTCTGGGGAAAAGTCAGCATAGGATTGATTCTGTTTAGGAAACCTATGAGGTTATCCTGATAAAATCTCTCTCTTGTGTAACTTCACTGTTGACTAAATTTACTCTAGAGAAAACATTCACTATGTTAAGCCCAATTATCTTAGTAAAGTAATGCACAAATAGATGATTCTTTTTTGTTTTTTTACTGCCACCAGGGTTATCACTAAGGCTTGGTGCCTACACAACAAATTACCACTCCTATGTGGCCATTTCTTCTTTTTTTGTTTTTTTGACAAGATACAGACAAATTGAGAGAGGAGGGGGGAGATAAAGAGGGGAAGAGAGACACTTTCAGCACTTGCCTTACTGTATGTGAAACTCCCCCTGTAGGTGGGGAGTGGGGGGACTGGACCTAAGTCCCTGTGCATGGCAGAGACACACACAACCTGACACACCACCTACAAACAGACTATTCTTACCCATCTTTTAACATATGCTTACAGAATAAGAAAAAGTGTCCTAAGTCTATCAGCTGGCCTAAATGATCTTAGAAACTTTTTGATATACAATTTTCAAGCATTTTATTTGTTTTGGATAGGGACAGAGAGAAATTGAGAGGGGAGGGGGAGACAGACGGGAAAACAGAAAGAAAATGTCCTCCAGCCTTGCTTCACCATGAACCTCTCCCCCAACCCCCTTCATAGCCTCTTGCAGGTTTTCAATGCAGGTCCATGTCCAGCCAATATAATCTCAAAGTAGCACGTACAGAAAGTTTTAGTGAGAAAAGACTGAATTCAAACCAAAGTTGTACACAAGACACATGGAGGCAGCATAGACCCTCAACTCATTCAGTTCTTTGCTGTCACAAAATAATCCTTTATAACTAGACTGGGGAAACGGTCTAAAGATAGTGCACCTGATATGTAAAACATCCTGCCCCCTGTTCTATTGCTGCTTCTACCTTTTTCATTGTTTTGTAGATTGCTACAGGCAACACCAGCATTCTGATCATGCAGCCCTTTCTGTCTTCAAAATGTCAAGCGCTTTATAATTGTGTTGGGAGATGAGAACCTCCAGCATATACTGTGACCCCGCCCCCATATCTGCAGCAACACTGAGGGGCACCTCAGGTCACTGGTTACACTGGCCCAAAATTGTTTTCCTATTGTTTCATAGAAAAATGGCATAGCTTTTGTCTTCCTTTTATTTTAGAAACAAAGGGACCTTTGGCCAATGGTATCCCACTTATTTTTGTTCCTCATGCTTATATTTGCATGTTCAAAGGTGTGTGGATCAGCTGTATTATGCTTTCATCCTTTTCTTTCATTCTCCAAATTACTTAAGTAGTAGTCATTTAATTTCTATCCACAGTGTGCAAAGCATTTTAAGTGATAGATTCAGAATCATCCATATTTGCACACCAATGTGGAGAATTAAAAAAAGAGTCAAACCTCCCATTCTACAATCCCCAGTTCAAACAAGAAAACCACACTTAGCAAAATATGTACACATAAAACATGAAGCATCTACCCTTCCATTCAGTTATCTAAAATTAATGGGTGCTACCCACACATCATGCAAAAATCTTTCTTAGTAATCTGGGAAGTAAAAATGAATTGGAACTATAATGCAATATCATGTACCCACACTATTAATCACAATAGCTAAATTTAAAAGGAAAAAATGTGAAATGTATGAGGATGTGGAAGAGCTGGAACACTCACATACTGTTGTTGGGAGGTTCAAGCAGTGTAACCACCACAGAAAATCATTTGGCTAAAGTATCAGCTTTGGAAAACTGGCGAAACAATTTTACCTAAAAGTAAAAAGAAGTTTTATATCCTAAAACCAAAACAATACACTCTTTGACTATATGCCCATGAGGCATTCAAATAATGTCTATAGGGTTATTTTAAAGTCTAAAACTGACAACTATCTAATCACTCCCTAGTGTATTACACTGTGGTACACCTGTACAAATAGAATATAGACAGCACGAACCGACATATTCCTACAGTGATGACTCCCAAAGATGTGATTTGGAGTGAATTAATCTAGACATGAAAGAATACACAGTACATGAAAAATTGGTCATTGGTATCAACTTTGGCCAAGGCATCCAAAATACTGAGGAAGAGCACCATATGGAGAAATTATCATACTTTAGAATGCAAATGTTAAAGACAAGTTGACTCTCAGCATGCACGACCTGATCTCAAGAAAGTCATCTAATCTCCATGGTGTCAGTATTTCTCAGCACATAGTAAAACCTCACATACTCAAAAGATAACCTGAAGATCTTTGCCCCAAAGAGATAATGTCACTGCTTTGTATTTTCATCAAGAAAAGCATGAAGCAAGTACTGCAAAAGCTGAATGAGGGCAAGAGGCTGGCATACTTTAATGATGACTCTTTAGTCACTATCAGGCCACCCCATCAGCTGGGGCCCTATTCACAGAATCCTGAGAGTTCCAAGCAGACTTGATGAGCCTAGACCTCAAATAAATCCCTCTCACCTTGTTACTGGTCATCTCTATCAGGAACAACCAAACAGACCCATTTTTGGGCCCCCATAAGACCTTGCCGTCAATTTGGATCCACAAAGGTAGAGAATGTCGAAGGGAGGATGGACAACATACTCTATGCTACACCTAAGGAAGATTGGTCAATATTGGGGCAGCTTGGAATGTTCCTACTCATGACCACAGAATGTGAGCTCAGATCTACAGGGATACAGAGGTCACATAGGCTGCTAAGCTGAATATGAGCCCCAGACCAAATCAAATACATAGGGTTTAAAGTCAACAATATGTATACCTCTTTCCCATATTAGAGAGCTATTCTCTTCCCTGATCTAGCTTTCTGTTCCTTTTTCAGCCATGCCATTATCTCCCTAGACAATAACTTGGATCCACCTGCATATCACATTTCAGGCTCAGGGAAAAAAAACAAAAACTAGTATAGCCACAGGCCCTTTGGAATATAACTGAAATAGGCCTACTAGCTATCTACAAAAAGGACCCCCCCCCCCAACTATTCATCTGCACTATTTTAGCCTTTAAGATCATGACTGATCAACAATTTGTTTGGCTTTGTATGCTAACTCTCTTTTTAGCCACCAGGTTCCAGATGCTATCATGATGCCGACCAGACTTCCCTGAACAGACAAACCCACCAATATATCCTGGAGCTCTGCTTCCCCAGAGCCCCACCCTACTATGGAAAGAGAGAGGCAGGCTGGGAGTATGGATCGACCTGTCAACACCCATGTTCAGTGGGGAAGCAATTACAGAAGCCAGACCTTCCACTTTCTGCATCCCACAATGACCTTGGGTCCATACTCCCAAAGGGTTAGAGAATAGGAAAGCTATCAGGGGAGGGGATGGGATATGGAGTTATGGCGGTGGGAATTGTGTGGAGTTGTACCCCTCTTATCCTATGGTTCTGTCAATGTTTTATTTTATAAAATAAATCAATAAAAAAAAGAAAATCACAAACAGTTACTTTAGTAAAACAATAGCTAATATTGTTTAAAGCACATTACATGTACTGCTGAACCAATCCTAAAAATCTATCCTATGGAAAAATTTTAAAAACCACACAATTGCTTTATTCATTGCACAGATGAGGAAATTTAGACTTCAAGCAATTCAACCATAGCAAATAAGCAGTAAAGTCAGAACTCAACCCCCCCAAATCTAACTATAACCCAAATACTTAGTTAGCTACTTAATATACAAAGGCATCATATTAACAATCTACTGTCTTCTCATCGGCACAAAACATATTAAAATGTAATCTATATTATGTATTTAAACTGATTTTGTTCAATAAAATGACGGTCCAATTTATTCAGACATATCTGGTCTCTGAAACAGAGCCAATTAAAATAACTATCTATACTAGAAAAGCACCAACTGATTTTGATGGCCACATTCCTATTTCCTACATTTGAAATCTTCCTTCTTTGTTGTCTTCATTTTTTACTAACTATAATATATGTTGTGAGCTATTGTAATAGTCAAAGGATGGGGGACAGACGGTGGTGCACTTGGCTAAGCACATGCATTATAGTGTTCAAGGGCCTGGGTTCAAGCCCTGGGTCCTCCCCTGCTGGTAGGAAGCTTCACAAGCAGTGAAAGTGCTGGAGGTGTCGCTCCTTCCTTCCCTCTTTTTTATATTTACTTATTGGATAGAGACAGAGAAAGAAGCCCATAAAGAAGAGGAAGATATAAAAGGAGAGAAAAGAGGCATTTGTAGCACTGATTCACTGCTCATGAAGCTTTCTGTCTATAAGTGGAGATTAGGGGCTTGAGAACTTGTTTGGAGGTTCTAACAGGGGAGTGCAGCTACTCCTATACCCTCAACGGAAGACCAGTCCATCTCTATTCAGGGAAGGCCTTCCTCTTCAACTGAGCATGCACCTTGTGGAGGGACGCACATGTAGTGGTGAGGGAGGAAGGGGACACCTGCCTAGCCAGCCAGGTCAGCCAAATCAACCCTGGCAATCAGTGGGGTGACAGATGTCCCAGTGAGATCGCCCTCACATCCAGATGAGGGGCTTGAAGCAGGATCCTTATACGTGGTAATGTACATAACCAGGTGCAACACTGCCCAGTCCACTTCTCTCTCCTCTATATGCCCTTCTTTCTCAATTTCTCTGTCTCTATGCAAAATAAATATGTAAATAAGTAAGTAAATAAATATTTTTTAAAAAAATCAAAAGAGGAGTATGTTATTTGCCTTCTGACCTATAAAAGTGGTATCTGACTTATAATTGTGTTTATCTTGATGAGTTGGCAGTGAGGATTTCTGCCTTTGGATTTATTTTTACTTTCATCACTAGACAGAAATTGAGAGGGATAGAGAGATAGAGGAGAGACAGAGAAGTACCTGCAGTACTGCTTCACCACTTGTAAAGCTTCCATTCTGCAGGTAGGGACTGGGGGGTCTGAACCTGGGTGCTTGTACATTGATATTTGTTGGACTTTCCTAGTTTGTTTTTACTTATTTGTTTATTTCTATATTACACCAGGGTTACCATTGAGGCTTGGTGACTGCATGATGAATCCACTGTTCCTGGAGGCCATCCCCCATGTCCCCAACCACTGCTTCTTTCTTTAGTTTGATAAAGCAGAGAAAAATTGAAGGGGGACTGGAGGATAAAGAAGGAGGAAAAGGGACACCTACTGCATGGCTTCACTGTTCATGAAGCCCCACCCACCCCACCCAGCAGGTAAGGGCTGGGGTTTGAACACAGGTCCTTGTGCATAACTTTGGATTTTACACTCTCTCAGTTAAGCTACACCACATTAGCTCAATAACAGGGGCAGGAGAGGTTAAGCATAGCAAATAAGCAGTAAAGTCAGATTTGAAACCCATTCTGCAAACATTTTGCAGATGTAGGTTCAAATAAAGAAAAGTGATGGCTGGGTTCTCTCTGACTTCTTTCTTAAAACCACCACCTTCTTACTTACATTAGCATTTGTATTTGGATAAAGGGCCAGAGTTGAAGCTGCAGAGGGAAATAATAAGACAGTGCAAAATAGGGCAGCTAGTAGTTGTGTAAACAACTCTGATGTAGCAAGCCTCAAAGAACCAAAAAAGGGAACCGGGGGAATGTCCACATGTACTTGTTTTTGCTCCTTTCGATCTTGACAGGGAAACAGTATTTGAGTTGCATTTTACCTAGCAAGGGTTTTAGAAGCAATAAGAGGTTCATCCTCTCAACAATTTCCATTAAAAATATGTTTTGTGAATTTTTTGTCATTATAAAGCTATTGAGCAAAAGGGTTTCAAAGGTAGGATGAGTGTAGGGCATATAAGGAAGTCTGTGTTATCTTTTTAAAAGTAAAAACGGAAGTGAATGTGTAATCCACTGGAATTGTATCTGCATCAATGAATCTGAATCGACTATGTATGAAATTGTATCTGAATCACAATGGCTATAGTGAACAATTAACATAGGAACATGTGAATGTTTCCCTTCATTTGTAACAATGGGATAGATGCAAACCTGCACACATACCTATTAAAACAACACAGAAAGTTAAAACTATATTGTGGAAATATGAACGGACAAGTCAGTTAATCAGTACTTCAGTGTCACTTGTCTTTTATAAAATGTGCATGATTCTTCAGAAGCATTGTTTCTTCAATACTTGTATTTCAGATTGTCTAAAATATCTGAGTAGTTTTCAAATTGCATTTTGTGGAAACACATTTCTAAATGACCTCTAAGAATATTCTCCATATGAATTAAATGTTTATTCACATGAGTTAAAAAAAAATCTGTGGGTCTTTACTGAAAATGTCTCTTTAGCTCTTCTAAAGTGTTGAACTCACCTGGACTAAAAGCTCAAACACTCAAAGCACAAATAAAGGCACAAAAAGTCTATATTAAATGATCACTAGTATTACCAGAAGGCACAGTCACTTTTTGCTGATTATTTTCAGTCATTAACAAATTGAAATGATCAATTTTGGGTTTTTCTTTCCAGTAGTATTTTGGTTTCTGAATTGATTATTTATTTCTAGTTTTCATGATTTCACAGATGAGGCAACTACAGTAGATTTTCCATCATTAACACCAAAATCTGCCAGAAGCATTTCTGCACTAGTGAATCTCAAAATATTTTACCATTTCATTAAGCCTAAACCCATGTTTTTTAGTATGATTTCAAGAACAGATTGAGTATACACTGGTTACAAAAATGAATGGTAAAATCAGAATTTAAAGTCACAATTATAATTCATCTATCATGATATTCCATTATTTCAGTCAACCTATCTAATAAAATCAACTTCACTCAAAGCCAATCTATCATATCACAAACAACAGTATAGAGTTATTGGAAGAAAGAAGAATAAAGTAAATAACAGCAAAAACTATGATTCCTAAAACTGTCTTGTTATAAAGCCCAATAGAGGGCCCGTCTTCTTCCTACCTCCAATCATCCATAGAGAAAACTACAGAATAAAACATTAGCCAATAACTTAGTTATTAAGTCAAGTTCAAGTAGAAACTCAGAATAGAAATTAACTCCCAGTATGCATAAAAGAACAGTTTGATTTGATCCTTTCTAGCTCAACTGAATTGAAGTGACTAGGCAAATATACACTCCTGACAGAAAATAGTTTAAATGTAAAGTCTACTAAATTATACATAAATGAAACTATAAGAGAATTTTATAAATGGTCTGACACAAAGTGACTTCCTGAATTTTCTCTAATACCTTGTCATTCTCACCAGCAGTAGCAGACTTAAAACCCTCTAGGTAAGATAACATAGCACCAATGACCACATGATAAACACAAAAGCCCTAATAAAAGCAAGGTTTTATACTCCCCCTTCTTCCCTTCCCTTTTCCACACCTTCCCACCTTTGCCTGCTATTCACTTTCTCTTTCTCCATCTCCCCCCCTTTGGTTTTTTTCTGTATTATGCTACAATTATATATAGTCTTATAATTTACATTTTACAACAATTTTGACCAGAGCTTGAGGACAGGGGGACAGTCTATCCTAGTTTAAGTAACACAGGTACAAAGCTTTTCTACTAATGAAAAGCACAGCCATGAATGATGAGCACCGCCATGGAGTCAAAGAACATTGCTGGTATCATAAACCAACTGCATACAATGATGACTAAAAGTCAGAAAAGCTTTCTTGGTCAGTGACGTGAACTTGTCTTCTAATGAACTAAAACCATTTCCCTGCCTACACTGACTAATCTTGTAACGGTGTGAACTACAATGGTTCAGGCTAATGATGTTGCATTATAATCTACTGTTGACATCTTTGGTTATTGTGGCTGAATGTAGAATAGCCTTGATCTAATGGGAGATATTTATATAAAGTAGTAGAAAGAAAAAGAAATTGAGCAGTGTAAAGACAGAGAAATGTCTTCCACTAAGTTTTCTATCTTTTCTAGTACTCTTATGACACAGAACCAACTCCCTTTAGAAAAAGCATTCTGCAGGTTACCATGCACAAGAGGACCTGGGGTTCCAGCCTCCATTCCCTACCTCCAGAGGAGATGTTCATGAGCAGTAAAGCAGGTCTGCAGGTGTCTTTCTTTCTCTCTCCCTCTCCCCTGTCAATTTCTCTCTAACCTATCTAATAAAAAAAGAAAAGAAAAATAAATGGCTGCTGGGAAGCAGTGGATTCATAGTGCAGGCACTGAACCCTAGCCAGAAAGTGAAAAACTCTATGGCTTAAAGTAAAAAAGAAGAAGAAGGAGGAGGAGGAGGAGGAGGAGGAGAAGGAGAAGGAGAAGGAAGAAGAAAGAAGAAGGAAGAAGAAAGAAGAAGAAAGAAGAACCAATTTTCTGCTTAAAATTCAAGCAAAGCACTTTAAATGAGAAAAAAAAAGTGATCACACAAAAGAAAAGTATCCTTTCTTTTTCCAGCTATCTGCAAATCTATCATGCCAACTACAAGTGCACACAGATGAATAAACAGCTCTATTTTTCCACAGTAAAAAAAGTGATGCTCACATTTGCATTCCTTACAGCACTTGCCATCCACATATGCAGGCGCCATCTTTCGTGGACAGTCAGGAGTGGGGCAGCTCAGAGTCTCACACTGGATGGTTCCATTCTGCGAAGCAAACCACAATCAAATCATTCTCAGGTTGTAGTTTGGCACTCTCAATGTGTTTTTAATCTTCCATACTTCTATAATCTTTTAAAATTTTGCCCTCAAAATAGCTTTAAATTTTATAGATTCAAGTTACTGGCATAAAATATCATAAATATCATCAGTGTCTTCAATTATTCTACGGAAAACAAATCCACTGTAAATATGGTCTTTATTATATAACAAAGAACTACAGTAATTGCTCCTGATGCATGATGGTGAGAAAGGACCTATGTTGGGAGTTGAGTGTGTTTTGCAGGCTCCTAACATGGAGAGATTAGAGATGGTACCCATGTGCCAACAACTGTATTCTAACATATCAACCCCACAATAAAGTGATTTAAAAAACACAAACTAGGTAATGACATAGGTAGAGATTGGTTCTTAATTTCTGTCCTTCAACTCTTCTGTTCAACAATAATTTCTGTCCAAAATTTTGCTGCAGTAAGGTAGATGAGAACATCGATAGAGGGGTGGGCACAAACCAACAGGGAACTAGCAGGTCAAGGATAAATCTGGAAGCCGTGTCTCCCCAGATTATCCATAATCTGAACATTAACAAACCAGGAGATTTCTGGACCAGTTGCTACCATCCTGGAGATCCAACCTCAGGACACAGAATCCACCCAGAAGTTGGACAGACTCTACCAAGATGCTATGCTGACAACCATCACAAGAGGTTCCCAAGCCACATAAAATTTGTTTTATTAAAATACATTAATAAAGACTTGAGGGAAATGCTAATCATGGAAATGCTAAGGATCACAGGACTCAGTCCTTGAGGAGTCACCTCACTAAGCTCATCTACATTGCTAACTTGATGTTGGCACCAATAAACTTGAACTTTGTAGTATATGTAGGTCATAATCCTCTATCTTTATGGGCTAGAAAGTGTCTTTAATAATGTAACACACAATCCTTTAGATTTCACAGGGTTTGCTGGCACTTGAGTGTTGTATCTTGAGGAAATGGGTCTTGAAATTTTCATGACCACATTGTTGTAATACATTTTTGAAGAATGGGGGCCCCTGTGTTCCCTTGATCTAAATGCCAGTGGAATCCATACCAGGCATGTGCAGTTCTTACAGCCATCTGTCCAGGACTCGAATTCTCGGTAGGTGGTCCCCTTCATGGTGCAAGTCCGTTCACAATAGCACTGATCCAATCTGTTCATTCGTTGTTCAGCTCGAGACAGCTAGGGCACAAAGGAGTACATATAATGTTCAACAATCCATCAACACAAAATGCAAAATACTACAGTTGGGGTCAGATTATTATTTTTTTTAGTGCAAAGCAGTGAAGATGGTTATGCCTACCTACTACTAGCTATATGCATATGTAAGCCTTTGATTGGCAAGAGCTTTTCCCCTTGCATGATAAATCTGCTTCTTAAAGGTGAAAATAAAAAGTTTATTTTATTTGGATATTTCTATATAAAGTCTAAGTCAAGATGGCAGCACCAACAATGCAGAAAAGTGTTTTATACTACCAAAAAAAAAGTGAAGATTAAAATATGTTTTGTTTCATTAATATGCTTACTCTAGTGAAAACAAACATTTTAGAACTTATACGTGTCCGAAATAAGCTCCTGTACCATGCAACTTTAAGGCTGTCAGCAACTACCATGCATCTTCATAACTGCCTTGGGGAAATGTAGGTAATCATAATTGTCTTAGGAAAATGTAGGTAAACTGGATACAAGTTTAAGACATAAAAATCACACAAGTGTCCACAGTGGTAGGAAGTATTTGTGGAACTGTTTCCTATATATAATTCTAGTACTCATGTTCTCTACAGTGTCCTTCCTCTCGCTTCTTTCTTGAAAAAAAAGAAGTAAAATAATAATACATTAAACAACAATTCTTGTTCTAATAAAGAGTATATAAACCAGGAAATTTGTCTCTTTCCTGATGTATTGAATCACTGGTCATACAGATGGCTACAGCTTGAATATTTATAAGCTCATCATTGACTAGGGATTTAGATTCAGTGTTAGAAAACAGTATAGTATGATGGCCTTTAAGGGTGAATCTTAGTGTGTATAAGGGTGAATCTTAGACAAGCTCAAGGATGGTTAAGCTCTTCTACACTGTAGTTCTAAGTAGATTTTTTTTTTTTTTTACCTTGGCTGATGTTTTGGCTAAAATATCCTGTAGCTCCATGATTTTCTGCACAAGTCCATGAAAGTCATTGCAAGTTGGGCAGGCTGGAATTACAAACACCACATTGGTCAAGCTGGATTTATAAGGAGTTCAATATGATTAAGTCAATGCTGACAACTAATATAGGAGAACTCCAATATCAAATTGACATTCTGGACAAAATTAAGCAAGAAGCACACATCTCATCAGACAGTACAAAAACTAATGGACTTACTGCGATTAAGATCTGGGCACTGGACAATAAATCCTTGGGGCATGACAAGTAATTGCACATCCTGCATTATACCCTGTGTGAAAAATTGTTTTAGAGACATATTACTCTCATATACCCCAAATTATGTTTAACAGTCAAGTTCATGAAGGAAAGTATTACAGAACAGACTCACCAAAATCCCAGAGTAAAATATTTTTTAAAACACATCACTTGTGCTTCAAACCAAAGGTACAAAGAAATTACAATGGGAAAAATAGATGATTACCCACATACTCTCCTTCTGATAATATTATTAAAGCCTCAAGATTAAATGTCAAGATATAATTAAAAGGCAATAGTCATGTTGTTTTGAGAAGCTATTTTTAGGTAGTTACTAAAGACAGGCTTGAAAATGACCTTTATAATCAATCTGGGAAAAAAAAAATCTGCTTTCAGCACCAGTAAAACTGATCCTAGTTTTAAATTAACTGCAAACAGTAGAAAGAAAAGGATAGAAAAACTGAGTCATAACAGCATTTAATCATGTCTCATTTTTTCCACTGAGAGTCTTTGTAACTCATTTCTCAGTTCAAAGAATTAGTGATGAGTCCTTATGTGTACAGAAAGTTTCACATGTATTATTTTTAATTTATTATTATCAATATTATTTTGCCTCCAGGTTTATCACTAGGCGAGGTCGGTGTCTGCACTACGAATCCACTGGTCCTGGCCCCTTGTATGTACTGTGAGGATATGATTAGTTTCTACATTGTGGCGATCTTAAAACAAACATCAAATGGTGGCTGGCAAATGGCACATTCCAGCTACCCTCTTTTTAAATTATTTTTTAAATTTTTTGTAAATATTTATCCCCTATTGTTGCCCTTGTTGTTTTATTATTGTAGTTATTTATGCCATAGTTGTTGGATAGGACAGAGAGAAATCGAGAGGAGAGGGGGAGAGAAAAATAGACACCTGCAGACCTGCTTCACCAACTGTGAAGTGACCCTCCCTGCAGGTGGGGAGCCGGGGGCTCGAACCGGGATCCTTAAGCCGGTCCTTGTGCTTTGCACCATGTCCTTGTGCTTTGCGCCACCTGCTGTGCTACCACCCAACTCCCAATTATTATTATTATTATTATTTTTTAAGAAAGGCAGACTGCAACATGCAGCACCTCATTTGGATGTGTCTGGAGTCTTGGAAGCTTGACTACCCTACGATCTCCTACAAATGGACCTTGCGAGCTTATTTGGAGGTTCTAGCAGGGGAAAGCAGCTACTCATATACCCTTGACCTCAGACTGGTCCGTCTCTATTAGGGGAAGGCCATCCTCTTTGACGAAGCGCGCAGCTTCAGAAGGGCTGCAGATAGAGCCTCGAGGAAGGAAGGGGACACCCACCTGGCCAACCAAACCAGCTGAATCAACCCTGGAAGTCAATGGGGTGACAGATGTCACAGCCAGATAACCCTCACGTCACCAGCTGCCCTCTTCATCCACCAAGACCTTCCTCCTTTATCAACGTTATCTATTTATGTAACTAATGTAGCCCATTATTCCTTTACAAATACAAACAGGATGTCTGATGACAGAGGTGACTAGTGCCATCATACTATCAAGACAATTCTGAATGTGATGGCAACTTCACAGTTAAATACTGGCCTATGTATCTTCTACTTCACTTATTACCATTCGATCATGGTTAACAAAATCTTAGGATTTCAGTGGTATCTGTTTAATCTTATTACTAGCATAGCACAAAAACAGCACCTATGAAAATCATCAATATTTCAGCTTGTTATAGAGCAATTGCTCAATCTGCTGTTTGGTGTTAAAAGTAACAATGTGAATGCAAGTCCAAATGTATATATACTTTAAAGGTTTGAATACAGTAAAACTTTAGTGGACATCCACATCCCCAATCTATAAAACAAAAATATGACCCTGGAGTAATACACAAAGTTGATGTGTGAGAAGGATTCTAAAGTCCTATTTGGAACACATGAGAAAGTCTCTCAGACTTAACTATAGGAGAATCTTGGCACTCAGCACAAGTCTGCCACCGCTTTCACAGGATAAAAGCATTCACTTTTCATAAATTGCAGGAATGGGATCAATTCCCCATGACTGGTTCTGGACAAGTCACTAAACTTCTCTGAGCAGATTTAGGAATATTTACACGGGAGAAGTCCTTGCATTGGGCTAGCAAGACTATGATTCAATGGACTAACATAGTCAAAGCACCTGGTTTCCAAGTAACAGAAAATGTTTCAGCTTTAAAATATCTTGCTGAAATTATATAGGCCTTGCTTAGGAAACCATTTTCTTTTCTTTTTTTCTTTTTTTGCCTCTAGGAAGCCATCTTTTTTTCATTGTTGTTGTTACTGTTGTTGGATGGATAAAACAGAGAAATTGAGAGAAGAGAGGAAGACAGAGAGGGGGAGAAAAATATTGACACCTGCAGACCTGCTTCACTGCTTGTGAAGCGACCTCCCTGCAGGTAGGCAGCCAGGGGCTCAAACCAGGATCCTTGCTCTTTGCACTGTGTGTGCTTAACCCTGTGTGCTACTGACTAGTCCTAGGAAACTATTTTTTAAGTTACTCGTACTTACTCTACCTGCACATCCATGATTTGGACACATCACCTATGATTTTTTTTTTTTTAATCTCACCATGCACTTTCATTTCCCCAGCAATGGCTATAATATAGTCACTAGAAGGACCATGGCTATATTATGGGTTTGCTGTTAAGAAATTTTCTGGACTTTATTTCTTTATTCTAAAAATACAGAAAGTCAAAGAGGTTCTTTGAGCACCTCAACAGTAATAAAACTCTCTGATGTGTATCTCTACGTAGACACTGAAGAAAAGACCATAAATTATGATTGCTTGCTAAGTATGATAAATGTTTAAATACATATGTATTCCTCTCTCACTTTCTGGAAGACAAGCAAACCATGAATAATGAATATAGAAAAGCTTTCAATCCTCTATCATTAGTATACTATCATTAGTATACTCTAAAAGTATCTTCAAAACTGATAGTTCAATGTTGGATAATTTATTTGGGTATTAATATTTTAGATGTTAATTTTTAATGATTCAACATGGCTTTGCAAAAATTACAGTTTTAGGGATAAATATAAATATATATTTCCATGTACAAGGATTCAGGTTTAAGCTTTAATCTCCACCTTGCAGGTGGGGAAGCTTCACAAAGTAGTTAAGCAGTGCTGCAAGTGTCTCTCTCTCTCCCTTTCTATTCTCCCTCCCCTCTCAACATCTCTTTGTGTGTATGTGTCTGTATAAATAGACTCTTTTCACCCACCATTAGTTTCAGTGCCGCTACACCAAAGAGACAACTCTACCTAGAGCATACACCTTCCTTGTTCCCTAATCAAGATTCTTATTATTTTTAATAACTCATCTCAAGAATATCATGCTAATTGTACTGTGATCATAGCCCAAAGGCAATCTCTACTGTGTCTGAAACTTGAAGCAGTGGTTTAGGATAAAAGATAAAACAACAATGATTAGTAAAATAAATCACCAGGGCAAAAAAAAAAATACACACAAACAGAAAAAAATAATTACACAAATTGTTTATATCACACCTTTAAAATAAAAAGAACATTTTTTCCCAAGCTCCTAAGAAAGCATTCATATTTATACATAATGCTCAGATGTTGACCAAAAGATACCTTAAAATAGCCATGTGCATTATTCCTCTGTCCTAGCCAGAATGTTGTGCCCAGAGGAAAGTCCGTGGAAGGCTTTTCCACCACTCTTTCATATATTCTGTAGAAAGGAGACATCAGATACATATAATATGAGTTGACAGTCATTTTCTAAATACTTACATGTCCTAAACCAAAATCAGCACACTTACTTATTGCAGTCAATGTGCAAAATCAAATGGGAGGCACTGATGGCTAAGGAGAGCTTGTGCCACTTGTCATCAGCCAGAATGTAAGGAAACACTTCCGTGTGAGGGCGACTGCCTGTGCGATAGTGCAGTCTGACTTCATTCCTATGGCCACTGCTTTCCAGCTCCAGGTACCTGCACAGACAAGACATCCCTGTGAGCCCAAAACGTGGCCAGTTAAGAGCCCTGTGGTTGCTGTGAGGTTTCCTCCTGGAGATAGGATCAGAAATGTTGCTTGTGTGTATTTGATATACGGACTCTCTCAAAAGCCTAGACCAAGTAGATCAGAAACAACCAGTGGCACTGCTATATAAGATACTGTGTACTATACAGCAAACCGTAACAAAAGGACTTTTCAAAGTTAACCCAATTACCAAATAATGTGATGATAGCATTAACTATCCATTGTCTTTTTGAACCCTAAGACAGCAGGAACCTCACATCTCCACTATAGAGCATATATTTCCCCCAGTCCTAGAACCTTAGGATAGTGCCCACTTTCCCGTTTGCCTCTCCCAATCCATATCAAATAATATTGCATCAGCCGGTCGCAACCTAATCAACGCAACAATTGCCACCTCAACATGCTTCACTTCAGACTGTGTCCAGAGACTTCACGTGTGGAATGACAACCCTTCAGCTTCATTACTCGGGTGAGACCTTTCCTTTCATAGTATTCTCTAATTCCATCCCAGGTGGTTCACTTTCTAACAAAGTCCCAAAACCTAGATATAGACCAGTTTCTGTGAGAGAGAGCATATGTTCACACGTATCCATAAACTAGTGCAAAATATATACCTGAAAGCAGAAGTACACTAGAGTTTGCAGTGAGTACCCCCTATCCCCAACACTTCCTCTCCACTATTCCAACCTTTGGGTCCATGATTGCTCAACAATTTGTTTGGCTTTGTATGTTAACTCTCTTTTCAGCCACCACGTTCCAGATGCCATCAGGATGCCGGCCAGGTTTCCCTGGACTGAAGACCACACCAATGTGTCCTGGAGCTCTGCTTCCCCAGAGACCCACCCTACTAGGGAAAGAGAGAGGCAGACTGGGAGTATGGACCGACCAGTCAACATCCATGAAGTAATTACAGAAGCCAGACCTTCCACCCTCTGCAACCCACAACGACCCTGGGTCCATGCTCCCAGAGGGATAGAGAATGGGAAAGCTATCAGGGGAGGGGGTGGGATATGGAGATTGGGTGGTGGGAATTGTGTGGAATTGTACCCCTCCTACCCTATGGTTTTGTTAATCTTTCCTTTCTTAAATTAAAAAAAAAAAAGACCAGAAAACAACAACAAAAAAAAAGAAATGTTGCTTGAATTGGATTTCGAACTTGGCACCCAAAGCAGCTCTCAGTCATGATGAGGTTGACAGTATGCCTTTGGAGCAAAAGCAAACCTTCGGAATGAAGCAGCTAACCAAAAGCTATCGTTTCATGAGTATTATCAATACAGGTTTTTTTGTTTTTGTTTTTGTTTAATTAAGTACATTTGTAAAAAAAAAAAAAAAAAAAAAGGAGCAAGAAGAAAATAATGATTCAAAACACTAAAATGGGAGCTGGTAAAATCATAATAACTATGCAGAAAGACTCTTATGCCTGAGGTTTAATGCCCTGCTTCACCAGAAACCAAAGCTGAGAAGTGCTCTGGTGAAAAAATAAAATAAAATAAAAAACTATGGCCCACCATCACATGTGCTGCAGTAGTCCTGAATTTTTCTCTCTCTCCTTCTATCTCAAGTTAAGATTTTATATTTATGGCTTGTTTGTTTTATTTTGTCTTGTTTTAATTGGGGGTTAATGATTTATAGTAGTTACTGGCACATAGGTGTCTGCAAAACATTCTTACCCCCAAATCAGGTCCATCACTACATACTAGCGCACACACACACACACACACACACACACACACACACACACACACACACACACACACACCCCATACCAAAAAGGGGTTTTGTAAGAATTTGAAAAAGTTAATTTGAGAAAACTCTCCTCATGCTACTTGGTCCAGGTATGACATTCAGTAAAAAGGTCTGTGGCAGCTAAACTTTTTTATTACTATTAAACAAAAGCAAGAGGTCAAATCTCTCCTTTTTCTTCCTATGTCGCAGCCAGAGGCAGGGTCCTGACCTAGCAATCAGAGGCTCATTCCTGAGCCCTGGAGTCTACGTGGGGCACAGCTAGGACAGAGCAAGAGGAGACTATGGCATGATGTGAGGACAGCAGCACCCTGATCAGCTACACCAAGGGCACCCTGCACCTTGCTTCCCTTTTGCTAGTGCCTTGAGTTATCAACTGCTCCTGAGTTCAGGGGCCCCAGCTTTCCATCAATGCTGTAAGCTGCCCTCTTACCCACATCTGCAAGATCACTGGGCAACTAAAAATCTGACACAATTAGATGATACAACTATGACTAGAGGCAAAACACACAGTTGGAACTAAACATATCAGTATTTTAATTTTTTAATGCCCCCACAGCTCCCCAGTGGCCCGTGTTCTTTCCTTTTTCTCATTTTTCATTTTGAAAGGGACAGCAAAAAATTAAGAAGGATTGGGGAGATAGAAAAGGGGAGAGAGAGATACCTACAGCATTACTTCACTGCTGGTAAAGCACATGTAGGAACTGGGGGTTACAGCTGGAGTCTTTGTGTTTAACCACCACCTGGCCCTAAAGGTTTCAGTATTTTTGAAAGCCATTGTTTGAGCAGTGGAATCACTGAGTAGTTACTTAACCCTTCCATTGCCTTTTACTTCCCCTTTACTATTCATAATTTTGAGAAGTAACTCTAATCAGAAAGAAAGTTCATCCTGTACAATGGTTCGTTTCCTCGTTATTCAAATGCCCTTTGGTTTGGCAGAGATGTAAACTAATTTAAAATTAGACTTCAGAAAGGCTAACAACAGTGACTGGACATCCTTCATCATAACAACTCCCTTCACAACTCAAGATCAAAGGATAAAAATAAGGTCATGTCTTAGCTGACAAAAATGCTGCACGCAATGTGAAATGAGAACTTCCATGCTGCCTTAAATTAAATGTAAACAGAAAAATGATCTGATCATCACAGTACATTAAGTTACAACCCAGCTGTAAATTAGTCACCTGAAGAGAAGTCGCAGGTGCTTACATGGCCACACATATCCTCTGTGGAGCTCATGAATGACACAGTTACAGAGAGAGGTACAGGCACAGACTTTAGAACTAAAAGTCCAACTGGGCTGCCTCTCACTCCTCTCTACATAATTATAATCTGACTCTTCCCTGCCTCAGCTTTCTCACCTGTAAAATGACAGAACACAAGAGATGGTCATATAATGGAGGGCATCTGAAACAAGACATATGAAGTATTTCCATTATAAGTTAGTAATCCCAGTTGAAAAGTTGGCTTCTTAGTCAATTCTATAAATAAGTGGGGTGTGTGAGTGTGTGTGTGTGTGTGTGTGTGTTTTCACTTTATTGGAGGTGTTGGTGGTTTACAGTATAATCGTCACATATGGATACAACTTCTCATATCCCCATGAGAGGCCTCTCTCAAACACTCTCACCCCTTTTCCACTATCATGCACCAGATTCCCTAAGTTCCCACCACCTACCACTCCATCTATTCCCCTCCCTCCACACAATCCTTTGTTTTGGTGCAGTAGAGCACATCTATGCTAACTGAGATAAGCCAAAAAGAGAAAGGACAAATACCAGTACCAGATGACCTCGCTCATATGGGACAACTTAACAAAAAAAAGGACAAGAAAGAAAAACAGAAAATAAAACTTGAATACATTTATTCAGTGAAAGAATGCAGAAACTAGGAAAAAAAACAGAAACAAACAAACAAGCAAAACAGAAGAACCTAGCTGACAGCATTGTGACAATATAGAACATATGAAATGTGAAGTCCAATGCTAGAGTCAAAATGATTGAGTTTAAAGCTTTTGCTCATTTTCTATAAAAAATTGACCTTTTGTAGACTCTTGAATATGTTGACTCTCTTAAAAGTTTAGACCAGGAAGAACGGAAGTAACCAGTGGCATGGCTATATACAAATAATGTCAAAGTACATTATGGTGATGTCAAATTATGATGATGGTGTGTATGATACAGTAAATCCCTACAAAAGGATTTTTCAAAGTTAACCCAATTGCCAAATAATATGATTATAGCAAGAACTATCTATTGCCTTCTTAAACCCTAAGACAGCAGGAACCTCCCACTTACTCTAAAGAGCCTATATTTCCCCAAGTCTGGGAACCCCGAGAGTGGGACTCACTTTCCTGCATGCTTCTCTCAAGTCATACCAAATGATATTGCATCCACCAGTCCCAGCCTAATCAACACAACAAAAACCACCTCAGCATGCTTCACTTCAGACTGTAGATGTCAGGCATGGAATGTCAACACTTCAGCATCATTACTCAGGTGAGGCCTTTCCTTTCATAGGATCCTCTAATTCCATTCCGGGTGGTTCACTTCCTAACAAAGTCCCAAAACCTAGATATAGAACAGGTCCCATAAGATAGAGCATATGTTCACAGGTATCCATAAATTGGAGCAAAATATATACCTGAAAGCAAAAGTACACAACAGTCTGCAGTGAGTCAGTATAAAGTTCATAATGAAATAGTGTCTACTTAGACTTAGATACCCTCCTCACCTACTTCCTATTACACTTCACTCACTCACTCACTCACTCCATAGCTAACTTTATCAAAGCAAGGAAAGCAAAAGCTAAATAAGGGCAAGAGACTGGCATACTTTAACGATGATTCTTTAGTCACTATCAGGCCATTCCATCAGCTGGGGCCCTAATCAGGGAGTCCTGATACTACCAAAGAGACATGATGATGTCATGGCTGGAAAAAGGACCAGAAAGCCAGATCAGGGAAGAGAGTAGCTCCCAATTATGGGAAAGGTGTATAAATGTTGTTGACTATAAGCCCCATCGATTTGATCTGATCTGTTTTGGGCCCTCTGGAATACAACTAAAATAGGACTACTATTTACAAAATGGAGATCCCCCCCCACTCTTTGAACCTGCACTATTCCAGCCTTTAAGTTCATGATTAGTCTTCCATGATCCAGCTTTCTGTTCCTTTTTCCAGCCATGACATCATCTCCCCAGACAACAACTTGGATCCACCTGCATATCAGATTTCAGACTCAGGGGAAAAAAAAGAACTAGTAAAGTCATAGGCCCTTTAGAATAGAACTAAAATATGCCTACTAGCTATCTACAAAATGGAGACACCCCTCCCCCCACCTCTTCATCTGCACTATTCCAGCCTTTAGGTCCATGATTAGTCAACAACTTGTTTGGTTTTGTATGTTAACTCTCTTTTCAGCCACAAAGTTCCAGATGCTACCATCATGCCAACACGACAACCCCACCAATATGTCCTGGAGCTCCGCTTCCCCAGAGCCCTGCCTCACTAGGGAAAGAGAGAGGCTGGGAGTATGGATCGACCTGTCAACACCCATGTTCAGTGGGGAAGCAATTATAGAAGCCAGACCTTCCACTTTATGCATCCCATAATGACCCTGGGTCCATACTCCCAGAGGGCTAAAGAATAGGAAAGCTATCAGGGGAGGGGATGGGATACAGAGTTCTGTGGTAGGAATTGTGTGGAGTTATACCTCTCTTATCCTATGGTTTTGTCAATGTTTCCTTTTAATAAATAAAAAATATTGATTAAAATTTCATTTTTATAAATATAAAAGTTAATATTGATTCTATTTTTGTTAGTTGGGATTTTTAAAATTTTATTTTTTTTATTTATTCCATTTTGTTGCCCTTGTTGTTTTATTGTTGTCATCACTGTTGGATATAACAGAGAGAAATGGAGAGAGGAGGGGAAGACAGAGAGGGGGAGAGAAAGACAGACACCTGCAGACCTGCTTCACCTACTCCCTTGCAGGTGGGGAGCTTGGGGCTGGAACCAGGATCCTTATGCAAGTCCTTCTGCTTTCCGCCACCTGCGCTTAACCCACTGTGCTATTGCCTGACTCCCCTAGCTGGGATTGTCTTTAATGGCATTTGATCATAAAGGTAAGAAAGTATAAGGCAGTAATTTATGAGTTCTCAAAAAAAACTCTCAGTCCTTATCTCCACAAATTACTCTGATACCGGAATAAGTGAAAAAAAGAAACTCAGGTTCTTTGAAGTAGAAATAATATGTTATTTTCTTTATATGAGTGTTTAAAGAATTAAGTAAAATGCCATGCTTAGTTTGCATGGTTCTTTATAGAAAGACCCCATTCCTATCATGTTTATGATTTATCGATACATTTGCCATGACATTTATGTATGCTATTTAAATTTTAGTAATTTTTCCAAGTGGATTATAATTTAAACCAGTATGAAAACAGCATGGTATTTCCAAAATAAGATATCTAACTAATGTGAAATCTCACTGTGATATTCCCATGAAATGATCATGCAGTTAACTTTGAATGCATTCAGAAAATAACAATTCCAAGATTGCTACAATTTCATGTTTACAAAATATAGACCATCCCTTATAAAGAGCATAAAGAGAAAAAGATTCTATAAATTCTGATTCATTGCTCGGTTTATATGAGGGAACATTATGGGCACTGAGCATATTGCTGTGAACAAGATCAAATAATATGGTGAGCTAGACTTCATCAGTAATAAACTTAAGTGAACATTAAGTATAGCCATTTCAAAGCTAATAGTACTAGTAAAGTCTTGCCACAAGAAGAGGAATAGAGCCAGATTAATGAAGACAGATGGTTTCTTCACAAATAATATAGCCAGGAGCCAGAACACAGATCATTCACCAAAGGGAATGATGAGTGGCAAACAGAAGTAACTCATGACTGAAGTTCTGGTATCTAACATCATGGTTAAATAATAAGCTTCCATATTACTACCCTATGTAACTGAGTTGACAATGATAATAAAAGGGAAGCAATTACCACTTCTATAATAGAGGTATTTCACTATTTACTATTAATGACAAGGCCAAGGGGAAACAAAGAAATTCTAAGAAATAAGATGATATAATCCTAGAGAGAATGAGGGTTTTGTGGAACTTTGTGTTTTTATAAAATTTCAATTTGAAGAATGTATTACATGAGAATTAGTGGGGAGAAAAAAGATACATGATAAAACAGATGCACCAACAGCATCTCACTTGGAAAGTTCCATGCTTTGTCATGTGCAAGATACAGGTCCAAACCCAGCTCACCACAATGACGAAAGCTTTCGTTCTCTGATTCTTTTCTCTTTCTGCGTCTCTTTCCCACTCTATATTAAAGGAAGGAGGGTGGGAGGGCGGGCGGGGAAGAAGGGGAAGGGGAAGGAGAAAGGTAAAGTAGTAAAAGCTTAAGGACCCACAAGATCATACACTTAGATGTGCCTGCTTTGTCCTGGGTATGACGCAGGTTGGAAACCAGCTCACTCCACACAGTCAGATGCTTCTGTTTTGTGGTGTCTCTCTATCTCTATTTCTATGTCTATCTCTGTGGTTCCATCTGAAAGTTGACCTGGAAAAAAGAAGCTCTAGTAACAAAAAAGGGGGGGGGGGGATGAAGGTAGGTAGACAAGGAAGACCAGAGGAAGAAGGGGAAAATTTTACTATACAAATTTTACAAGAATTTGCAGAGTCCATGAAATCTCTTCAGACTTCAAATGAAGTGCTCCTGCCTTATGCTAAGAACAAGCAGAAAGAACGCGAAAGATTTGACAACATGGTCCCACATGAATTTATATAAAGTAGTAGGCTATACTTAGACAAAAATTCAGAAAAGAGGTTCCCGGAAGATGGCAGACTGAAAAGCTGCTAGTGGCTTGAGCTCTGACAACATCTTCTGGAAACGGTAGGATTTTTTAGCTTTAGTAGGCCAGTCAATAAGGGGTCCGAGCGGTGACACCAAGGAGGTGACTATAACTTAATTTGGGTTAAAAAATAGAGTAGAAAAAAAGGGAAAATAAATTTTTTTCCTTTTAATTATTAAGCACATCTCCTCCCACCCCACCCCCCCATAACCAGTCCCTGGGGACCAGCTCCTAGCAGGCTCCCCTGCTGAGCTTCTGTCTTTACCAAATTCCTACCCCACCAGGGAGTATCATTCATTCTAAGTCTATACCCTCCTGAAACCTCTGGCCTTTTTTCTTTCTAAGTAGCCAACCCCCCCACCTCACCCTGCATAGCTAATTAAATAATTAAAAATAAATTAATAAAAAATTAAACTCTTTCCTTTCACCGCTCTTTTATGACTTTTCTTTTTCTTATCTTTTTCATTTTTCTCTCTCTTTTTTTTCTTTTCTCATTCTTGTCATCATTTCTTCCTTAATCCTACAGCTTCCAAATCCACAGGCCCCAACCCCCACACCACCAAACAGTGTGCTTTTTTGAACTCACTGATACACATTTGGGAATTATTTGGGGGAAGAATTCTGACTCAGTGTGGACTCTCACTGCGAGAGTCCTTCCTCCTTTAGCCACCCCTAGAACATACAGTGGATAGTAGATTTGCATAACTGTCTAATATCAGCCATCCTTGTCTAGTCCTGAGGTTTATTGGTTTTTTGTTTTTTTTTTCTCATTCTTAACAATCAGCTGCCTCTGATTACAAGGTTTGAGGTAATCTGGGACATGTTTTTTTTTGTTTTTTTTTTTTACCCTGCTCTATTTTATTATTAATATTATATAAAGGCATATATCTTCCCCCCCTTTAGGTTGATCAGAATTAACTCTTAGGGTATCTTTCATTGCTAGGGTTGTGGGCATCTTATTTATTGTCTCCTTACTCCTACCTCCTCTACAGACTCTCCCTTCCCTCCTCCTCCTAGCTAATTAAAAAAATTAAATTAAATTAAAAATAAAGTAATCAAAAAAAAACCCTTTCCTTTCACTGCTCTTTAATTACAGCTCGTTTTCTTATCTTTTCCCTTTTCTCTCACTTGTCTCTTTTTTCTTTTTTTTTTTAATCTTGTCATACACTTCTTCTTTCCTTCTTCTTTGCCGTTCTGAATTTTTGAATTATTTTGGGGAAGAAATCTGACTCAGAGTGGACTCTCTATGTGTGTATCTCTGCTCTACTTCCCTTTCCCCCCTTACTACCCCTAGAATATACAGTGGATAGTAGATTTGCATAACTGTCTATTGTTGTTATCCCTTCTTTCTTTTCTCTTTCTTCTTCACTGGGATTTGGTTACTATTTTTTCACAGACTGGAGAAATTGTTTGGCTAACTGGTAGTGATTAAACTGCTTCAATACTTGCTTCAGTTGCTACTGTAATTCCTGAGGTTGGTGAGTGCAACTGTCATAAAGGTATTCAGTACAGTGTTGCTTGTACTCAAGACACAACAGCTGAGGAACAACAGAGAATAGAAAAAGAAACACATAAATCAAAAAAATGGGTAGATCAAAAACAAATAAAACTGAGACTCCAATGAACGAAGACAAGAGCCCAGAAGAAACTACAAATCAGCAAGAAGTAACCATAGATAAGAAAAGTATGCAAGCAATAATAAACTTAGGAACGGCAGTATTAGGGAAACAACAGTTGAGACCCCCTAGGAAAATACTGATTATCTTGAGGCTATTAGAGAACTGAAAGCTGAAATAGCTGTAATGAAGAAAGAAGCTGAGGCAAGGGAAAGCAGACTAACAGAAGCAGAAAACAGAATTAGTCAGACAGAAGATGACTTAGAGAAAACGAAGAAGATGAAAGAGCTTAAAAAGAGATTCAGAGACACTGAAAACAACAACAGAGTCATATGGGATGATCTCAAAAGAAGTAACATTTGTATAATTGGCCTGCCAGAGGAAGAAAGAGAGGAAGGGGAAGTAAACATTCTAGAGGAAATAATAGAAGAAAACTTCCCAGACCTGAATAACAGAAAGGATATCAAGGTTCAAGAGGCCCAGAGAGTACCAAACAGAATCAACCCAGACCTGAAGACACCAAGACACATCATAGTCACAATGAGAAGAAGTAAGGATAAAGAAAGGATCCTAAAGGCTGCAAGAGAGAAACAAAAAGTCACATACAAGGGAAAACCCATAAGATTATCTGCAGACTTTTCCACTCAAACTCTAAAAGCCAGAAGAGAATGGCAAGATATCTATCGAGCCCTGAATGAAAAAGGGTTTCAACCATGGATAATATATCCTGCTAGACTTTCATTCAAGCTAGATGGAGGGATCAAAACCTTCTTAGACAAACAACAGTTAAAAGAGGCAACTATCACCAAACCAGCCCTGAAAGAGGTTCTAAAAGACCTCTTACAAACAAGAACATCGCTATAATACTGGCAATATATCAGAGCAAACAAAAAAAAATGTTTTTTTTGAACAATGGCTCTACAATACATTAAATCCATAATATCTATAACTGTCAGTGGCTTAAATGCACCCATCAAAAGGCACAGAGTTGGGGGATGGATCAGAAAACATAATCCAACCATATGCTGCTTGCAAGAATCCCATCTGTCACAACAAGATAAACACAGACTTAAAGTGAAAGGATGGAAAACTATCATACAGGCCAACGACCACAAAAAAGGACAGGAACAGCCATTCTCATCTCAGACACGATAGATTTTAAATTGAATAAACTAATAAAAGATAGGCAAGGACATTACATAATGATTAGAGGATCAATCAGTCAAGAAGACTTAACAATCATTAACATCTATGCACCCAATGAGGGACCATCTAAATACATCAAGCACTTACTGAAAGAATTTCAAAAATACATCAATAGTAATACAATAATAGTGGGAGACTTCAATACCCCACTCTCACACTTAGACAGATCAACAAAGCAGAGAACCAACAAAGATACAAGAGAATTGACTGAAGAGATTGACAGACTAGACCTCTTGGACATTTTCAGAGCCCTTCACCCCAAAAAACTGGAATACACCTTCTTTTCAAATCCACATAACACGTACTCAAGGATAGACCACATGTTAGGCTACAAACACAGCATCAATAAATTCAAGAACATTGAAGTAATCCCAAGTATCTTCTCAGACCACAGTGGAGTAAAACTAACATTTACCAAGAAACAGACAATTATTAAAAGTCACAGAATTTGGAAACTAAATAACATACTCCTTAAGAACCACTGGGTCAGAGATTCAGTCAAGCAGGAAATTCAAATGTTCCTGGAAACAAATGAAAATAAAGATAAAACCTATCAAAATATTTGGGACACAGCTAAAGCAGTACTGAGAGGGAAACTTATAGCCATACGATCACATATTAAACACCAAGAAGAAGCTCAAATGAACGACCTTACTGCACACCTCAAGGACTTAGAGGAAGAGGAACAAAGGAACCATAAAGCAACCAGAAGGACAGAAATCACTAAAGTCAGAGCAGAAATAAACAACATCGAAAATAAAAGAACCATACAAAAGATCAATGAAGTCAAGTGTTGGTTCTTTGAAAGATTAAACAAAATTGACAAACGCCTAGCCAGACTCACCAAACAAAAAAAGAGAGAAGACTCAAATTAATAGAATTGTAAACAATGGAGGAGATATCACAACTGACACAACAGAAATCCAGAGAATCCTGCGAAACTTCTATGAAGAACTATATGCCACCAAGCTAGAGAATCTGGAAGAAATGGAACAATTCCTAGAAGCATATGCCCTTCCAAAACTGAACCAAGAAGAACTACAAAATCTAAATGCACCAATCACAAAGAAATTGAAACCGATATTAAGAATCTCCCCAACAACAAAAGTCCTGGACCAGATGGCTTCACAAATGAATTCTACAAAACTTTAAGGAAACAGTTAGTACCCATACTTCTTAAGCTTTTCCATAAGACTGAAGAAACAGGAATTCTCCCTTCCACCTTCTATGAAGCCAACATCACCCTGATACCAAAAGCTGATAGGGATAGAACAAAAAAGGAAAACTACAGACCAATATCTCTGATGAACATAGATGCCAAAATATTAAACAAGATATTGGCCAACCAGATACAGCAACATATCAAAAAGATTGTGCATCACGACCTAGTGGGATTCATACCAGGAATGCAAGGCTGGTTCAACATTCGTAAGTCAGTCAATGTCATTCACCACATCAATAAAAGCAAAGCTAAAAACCACATGATTATCTCAATAAATGCAGAGAAAGCCTTTGACAAAATCCAACACCCATTCATGCTCAAAACTCTACAAAAAATGGGAATAGATGGGAAATTCCTCAAGATAGTGGAGTCTATATATAGCAAACCTACAGCCAAGATCATACTCAATGGACAGAAGCTGAAAGCATTCCCCCTCAGACTGGGCACTAGACAGGGCTGTCCACTGTCACCATTACTCTTCAGCATAGTATTAGAAGTTCTTGCCATAGCAATCAGGCAAGAGAAAGAAATCAAAGGAATACAGATTGAAGGGAAGAAGTCAAACTCTCACTATTTGCAGATGATATGATAGTATACATAGAAAAACCTAAATAATACAGCAGAAAACTACTGGAAGTTATTAGGCAATATAGCAAGGTATCAGGCTACAAAATCAATGTACAAAAATCAGTGGCATTTCTTTATGCAAAAACTAAATCTGAAGAAGGAGACATCCAGAAAACACTCCCATTTACTGTTTCAGCAAAATCAATAAAATACCTAGGAATAAAGTTGACGAAAGAAGTGAAAGATTTGTATACTGAAAACTATGAGTCACTACTCAAGGAAATAGAAACTGATACCAAGAAATGGAACGATATCCCATGCTCATGGATTGGAAGAATAAATATCATCAAAATGAATATTCTCCCCAAAGCCATATACAAATTTAATGCAATACCCATCAAAGTTCCACCAAGCTTCTTTAAGAGAATAGAACAAACACTACAATCATTTATCTGAAACCTGAAAACACGTAGAATTGCCAAAACCATCTTGAGGAAAAGAAACAGAAATGGAGGCATCACACTCCCAGACCTTAAACTATATTATAAAGCCATCATCATCAAAACAGCATGGTACTGAAACAAAAATAGGCACACAGACCAGTGGAACAGAATTGAAAGCCCAGAAGTAAATCCCAACACCTATGGACATCTAATCTTTGATAAGGAGGCCCAAAGCATTAAATGGAAGAAGGAGGCTCTCTTCAATAAATGATGCTGGGAAAACTGGGTTGACACATGCAGAAGAATGAAATTGAACCACTTTATCTCACCAGAAACAAAAATCAACTCCAAATGGATCAAAGACCTAGATGTCAGACCAGAAACAATCAAATACTTAGAGGAAAACATTGGTAAAACAGTTTCCCACCTACACCTCAAGGACATCTTTGATGAATCAAACCCAATTGCAAGGAAGACTAAAGCAGAAACAAACCAATGAGACTACATCATATTGAAAAGCTTCTGCACATCCAAAAAAACTATTAAACAAACAAAGAGACCCCTCACAGAATGGGAGAAGATCTTCACAAGCCAATCATCCGACAAGAAACTAATCACCAAAATATATAAAGAGCTCAGCAAACTTAGCACCAAAAAAGAAAATGACCCCATCCAAAAATGGGCAGAGGATATGAACAAAACATTCACCTCAGAGGAGATCCAAAAGGCTAACAAACATATGAAAAACTGCTCTAGGTCACTGATTGTCAGAGAAATGCAAATTAAGACAACACTAAGATACCACCTAACTCCTGTAAGAATGGCATACATCAAAAAGGACAGCAGCAACAAATGCTGGAGAGGTTGTGGAGACAGAGGAACCCTTTTACATTGCTGGTGGGAATGTAAGTTGGTACAGCCTCTGTGGAGAGCAGTCTGGAAAACTCTCAGAAGGCTAGACATAGACATTCCATATGATCCAGTAATTCCTCTCCTGGGGTTATACCCCAAGGACTCCATAACACCCAACCAAAAAGAGGTGTGTACTCCTATGTTCATAGCAGCACAATTCATAATAGCTAAAACCTGGAAGCAATCCAGGTGCCCAACAACAGATGAGTGGCTGAGAAAGCTGTGGTATATATACACAATGGAATACTATGCAACTATCAAGAACAATGAACCCACCTTCACTGAACCATCTTGGACAGAGCTGAAGGAATTATGTTAAGTGAGCTAAGTCAGAAAGATAAAGTTGAGTATGGGATGATCCCACTCATCAACAGAAGTTGACTAAGAAGATCTGAAAGGGAAACTAAAAGCAAGACCTGACCAAATTGTAAGTAGGGCACCAAAGTAAAAACCCTGTGGTGAAGGGTAGACATGCAGCTTCGTGGGCCAGTGGGGGGTGGGGGTGGGTGGGAGGGATGGGTCACAGTCTTTTGGTGGTGGGAATGGTGTTTATGTACACTCCTAGTAAAATGTAGTCATATAAATCACTAGTTAATTAATACAAGAGGGGGAAAATTAATTGTATGTCTCGAAGTTTTTCAAAACACAGACTGAATCTTTTCAATATATAGGCTGTGTAATTGATATGCAGACTCTTTCAAAAGCCTAGACCAAGTAGACCAGAAGCATCCAATAGCACAGCTATATACAAGATACTGGGTACTGTACAGCAAACCATAACAAAAGGACTTTTCAAAGTTAGCCCAATTACCAAATAATGTGATGATAACATTAACTATCGATTGTCTTTTTGAACCCTAAGACAGCAGGAACCTCACATCTCCACTGTAGAGCCTCTACTTCCCCCAGTTCTGGAACCCTTGGATAGGTCCCACTTTCCCGTATGCCTCTCCCAATCCGTATCAAATAATATTGCATCTGCCGATCACAACCTAACCAATGCAACGATTGCCACCTCAACATGCTTCACTTCAGACTGTGTCCAGAGACTTCACGTGTGGAATGACAACCCTTCAGCTTCATTACTCAGGTGAGACCTTTCCTTTCATAGTATACTCTAATTCCATCTCAGGTGGTTCACTTTCTAACAAAGTCCCAAAACCTAGATATAGACCAGTTTCTGTGAGAGAGAGCATATGTTCACACGTATCCGTAAACTACTGCAAAATATATACCTGAAAGCAGAAGTACACTAGAGTTTGCAGTGAGTACCCCCCTAATACTTCCTTTCCACTATTCCAACCTTTGGGTCCATGATTGCTCAACAATTTGTTTGGCTTTGTATGTTAACTCTCTTTTCAGTCACTAGGTTCCAGATGTCATCAGGATGCCGGCCAGGCTTCCCTAGACTGAAGACCCCACCAATGTGTCCTGGAGCTCAGCTTCCCCAGAGACCCACCCTACTAGGGATAGAGAGAGGCAGATTGGGAGTATGGACCGTTCAGTGGGGAAGCAACTACAGAATCCAGACCTTCTACCTTCTGCAACCCACAATGACCCTGGGTCCATGCTCCCAGAGGGATAGAGAATGGGAAAGCTATCAGGGGAGGGGGTGGTATATGGAGATTGGGTGGTGGGAATTGTGTGGAATTGTATCCCTCCTACCCTATGGTTTTGTTAATTAATCCTTTCTTAAATAAAAAAAGAAGAAAAAGGAAATAAAAAAATAAAACCCTTATTACCTTAAATTCAACACAGGAAACTTGGTGTCCGATTTCTGATCTCCATAATTATAGAATAATAAAGGTATGTTGTTTTAAGCCACCAAAAAAAAAAATTCAGAAAGTACTCAAAAGTACAGAGAAGAAAATTCAGATCACAGGGGGCCAGGCTACAGTGCACAGTGTCAAGCATACATAGTACAAAAGTGAAGGACCTGCATAAGGATCCTGGTTCGAGCTCCTGGGTCCCCACCTGCAGGGGGCTTCACTTCACAAGTGGTAAAACAGGGCTTCAGGTGTCTCTTTTTCTCTCACCCCTCTCTATCTTACCTTCCTCCCTTATCCTCTCAATTTCTCTTTGTCCTATACAATGGGGGAAAATGGCCTCCAAAGCATTCAGAGCCAGTGATAATCCTGGAAGTGAAAGAAAGAAAGAAAGAAAGAAAGAAAGAAAGAAAGAAAGAAAGAAAGAAAGAAAGAAAGAAAGAAAGAAGGAAAGAAAGGAAATGCAGATCACTAATGTGCAGCTGGCAAGAACTAATCAATGTAAGCATTTTGGTAACATCCTTCCTGGTTATATGCACTTCATCTCCACAGCAAATATATTCTCATGTCACTAAAAGCAAACCCACATCCATTTAAAAAGAAGCATTGTATTTGGTAGAATACCTATACTACAAATTTTATACTACGTGATTTTGTTACTATTTGTATTGTTTCATTCTTAAAGATAATATTGTTCAGGGGAGATAGCATAACGGTTATGCAAAGAGGCTTTTAAGTCCCAAGTTCAATCCCCCTCATCACCAGCAGCCAGAGGTGAGCAGTGCTCTGAAAAAAAAAAAAAGTCTTAATAGTAATGTTTCCAGGAGTCAGGTGGTAGCGCAGTGGATTAAGCGCACGTGGCACAAAGCACAAGGATCCACATGCAGAAGGATCACGGTTCGAGCCCTGGCTCCCCACCTGCAGGGGCGTCGCTTCACAGGCAGTGAAGCACGTCTGCACGTGTCTATCTTTCTCTCCCCCTCTCTGTCTTCCCCTCCTCTCTCCATTTCTCTCTGTCCTATCCAACAACGATGACATCAAGAACAACTACAATAATAAAAAAAAACAAGGACAACATAACGGAATAAATAAATAAATTTAACAAAAAAAAAATAGTAATGTTTCCATGAATGTGTATGTGCCCATTTATTCTTGGCCCAGATAGTATAAACACTTCATTGGAGTTTCTTACATTAATTAATTAATTAATTGCTTTATTCATTCAAAATATTTTTAATATTTTATGTATTTACTTTAATGAGAGAGAAATATGCAAGTAAATAGTGGATGGACAGATGAATGGATGGACGGATGGATGGATGGACAGACAGACCAGAGTATTCCTCTGCTCTGGTGTGTACAGGTGCCAGGGATTGAACCATGCACCTCAGAGCCACAGGAATGAAGGTATTTTGCATAATCATTATTATATGTCCCCAGCCCTCCAAATATATTTTTGAATATCCACTTTGTTCTAGGCTCAGTTCTAGGAGCTGGGACTAGTGAAGTAGACCAAAGATATATATGTCCCTTATTGAAGTTTTATAAATTGAATAGCTAGAGAGTGATAGAATCTGTTGAGAATACTAAAGTAGGAAAGAAGCTAAGCGTATGGCAAAGTGACATTAAAACAAGCTGTTCAGGAAGAGCCTCATGCAAAATGTGACATTGAGTGAATCCCTGAAGCAGAGCGATTGCCCCAAGTCAGTAGTCTGCCTGCAATATAAGAAATATCACTGATATCTGTGTGGCTAAAATGGAACGAGTAAAGGCAAAATAGTAGGAAATAAAGTATGAAAGGTACCAGAAGGCTAGGAAGGAGGTCATTTAGGAGCTTATGCTCTAGCAGGATGGCTTTGGCTGTTGTGGACTGGAGGCCTGGCAGCACATGAATCCACCACTTCTAGAGGCCTTTTTTTTTCTTTTCACCTTACTATATTATTGGATAGGAAAGAGATAAATTGAGAGAGGAGGAGAGATAGAGAGGGAGAGAGAAAGATAAGATGCCTGCAGACCTGTTTCATCAGTGGTGAAGCGTTCCCCCTGCATGTGGGGAGTGGGGACTCAAACCCAGGATTTGCGCATGGTAATATGTGTACTTAGCTAGCCCCACTACTTGAGCTTCAATATAATCAACAGAGCTGTCATGAGAGAAACAGGCTATTTGTAGAGGATGAGAGATTGCAGGATTAAAGCAAGATGAGTGTGACGGTTGTTGTAAGGGGTGGCTAAACCTAGAGAGAGTGAGGAAGAGGGTCAAACCATGGACCCAGTTTTAAAGGGAGAAAGAATAATTTTTTTAGGACTAAATGTAAACTGTGAGAGTCATAAAAATCAGGAAACGTGCCAGGTGGTGGCACACTTATTTAAGCCCATATAGTACAAAGCATAAGACCTGCATAAGGATTCCAGATTGAGCCCCTGGCTCCCCACCTACAGGGGTGTCACCTCACAAGTGGTGAAGGAGGTCTGCAGATGTCTATCTTTCTCTTTCCCTCTCTATCTTCCCCTTATCTCTCAATTTCTCTGTCTTGTTTTTTGTTTATTTTTTGTTTATTTATTTATTATTGTTGTTGATGATGATGTCCTAGTGTTGGATAGGACAGAGAGAAACGGAGAGAGGAGGGGAAGACAGAGAGGGGGAGAGAAAGATAGACACCTGCAGACGTGCTTCACTGCCTGTGAAGCGACGCCCCTGCAGGTGGGGAGCCAGGGCTCGAACCAGGATCCTTCTGTGTGCGAATCCTTGTGCTTTGTGCCACGTGCGCTTAATCCGCTGTGCTACCGCCTGACTCCCAATTTCTCTCTGTCTTATCCAATAAAAATGGGAGCCCCGGTAATAACCCTGGAGGCAAATAAATAAATAAATAAATAAATATCATGAAACAGAGCTGGGGAGATAGCAAGATGGATAAGCAAAAGGCTCCCAAATTCTATCCTCAATCCCCAGCATAAGCCAGAAATGAGCAGTGCTCTGACAATAAACAAAGACTTCAAGATTTCTCACTTGGACAACTAGAAGAAAGCAATTGTCATTTACTAATATGAGAAAGACTGAAAGAAAAGCAAGTTTGGAGGAGAGGAAGAGAAGGTGAATTTGTGATATTAACAGTTTGATATTCCCATTAAACATTCAAGTAAAGAAGATTCTCAAAGACTGGGCACACAAGCCTGGCTTTTAAGGGCAAAGACAGGAAATCTTTGTTTCACTGAGAGGGGACTGAGAGCCTTTCCTCCAGTGAGATTGCCTAGGATGGGTGTGGGCTGAGAGGACACTGAGGATTGACTGCTGGCACAGTCCTGCACTTAGATGTCAAGGGTGTAAGGAAAAAGGATGGTACTTATATACTCTTCCCATATTTGGGAGCTACTCTCTTCCCTGATACAATACAGCTTTCTAGTCTTATTTCCAACTCTGACACCATCTCCCCAGACAACACCTTCAGTCCATCTGCATGTTAGCTGTCAGGCTCAGGCAAAAATTAATAAAGTCATGGGATCCTTTGAATATACCTAAAATAGACTTCCTAGCCTCTTCCAAAATGGAGAGCCCAAATTTCATCTGCTGTATTTTTACCTTTAGGTTCCTGATTATTTAACAATTTGTCCTTCATTATATCTTAAAGATTATCAGCCACCAAGTTGCAGATGCTACCATGATGCCAACCTGACTTCCCTGGGCAGACGAACTCACCAATGTGTCCTGGAATCTCATCTCTCTTACCCCATTAGGGAAAGATAGAAACAGGCTTGGAGTATGGATCAAAGGCAGGGGTTGCCCCAATCTCCAAAGAGAGTCTGGGTTAGCCTATTCTGCCACTCAAGGAACACTGGTCCTGAAATGAGTGCAACCTAGAATGTTCTCAACTATGACCAAGACTGCAAGTTCAGACTGACAAAGACTCAGAGGTTACACAGACTGCTATGCTATATATGAAGACATATGGGCCCTAGGTCACATGGATGGGGTAAACAGTTAATGGTATTTATATACTTTTTCCAAGTTTGGGAGCCACATTAGCTATCAAAATCAAGCAAAACTACAAGTCATGGGTCCCAAAAAGCATACCTAAAATAGACATCCTCGCTTCTTTCCACTGTAAGATCCCTAATTTCATCTACTCTATTCTTATTTTTTTATATATCTTGTTTTATACCTTACTAATTTTCAGCCACCAAGTTGCAGATGCTATTATGATTCTATCCTGACTTCCCTGGGCAGAAGACCTCGCCAGTATGCCCTGGGACCTTACCTCTCCAGATCCCTACCCCACTAGGGAAAGAGATACAAGATAGTGGTATGGATAGGCCCACCAACATCCTTGTCCAGAAAAGAATTGCAGAGAACTCCCACCTTCTGCACCCCATAAAGAATTTTGTTCTGTGCTCTCAGAGGTAGAGAAATGTTAGGGGAAGATGGAAAGAGGGCTCTGAACTCCATCAGGATCTGAAAAGATGGGGGAGGGGAGGGACCACGTAGTGGAGTACCTAGTTAAGTGCAGATGTTACAACGTGCAAGGACCCAGATTCAAGCCTCTGGCCCCCAGCTTCAGGGGGATATCTTTGCAGGTGGTGAAGCAGGGTTGCAGGCGTCTCTATGTCTCTCTCACTTTATATCACCCTTTCACTCTCGATTTCTGGCTATCTCTATCCAATAAATAAAGCTAATAGTGAAGAAAAGGACATTTGGAAGTAGTAATAGATATAGGTGTGACTCAGAAAGGAAGAGAATTCAATACCATAGGAAAAAAAATGTATTTTGGGATTTGAGTCTAATAGCACAGGAAACTAAAGTAAAAAAAAAAAAATCAACAGATGGGATTGCATCAGATTAAAAAGCTTCTGCTCAATAAAGAATGTTGTTATCAACACAAAAAAGCATCCTACTAAATGGGAGAAAATGTCACACAACATAGATTTGATAAAGGGCTAATACCGAAAGTATTTAAGAATTCACTAAATTCAACAGCAGCAAAGATAAAGGACCCCATCAGAAAATGGAGAAAAAAGTTGAAGAAACACGTCACCAAACAAAGTCTCCATATGGCCAGCCAATACATGAAGTATGATACAGAGAGGATACAGAGAAAGGGAGATTCATACTGTTGATGGGAATGAAAGCAGTATGAGGATTTCTCAAAAAGTGAAGAATAGACATGTCATTGGATCCAGCAATTCCTCTACTTGTTATCTATCTGAAGAACACAAAAGCAATAGTCTGAAAAGACATGTTCACACTTACATTCAATGCAGAACTATTTACAATAGCTAAGATATACAAATAAAACAAATAGTACAAATTATTGAATTTTAATCTTTTAATAAAAAATAATATATAGGAGTATTAATTGTATACCCACATGGGGGTGCATTAATTCCTACAATGTGATAAGATATCGGGCCTCTCGCCCCAAACTCCACTGTATTCTGAGAAGTGTGGCTTCCAAATCTGCTTGCACACCCACTGGACTCAATGCAGCCGCTCCCCCACCCTCAGGTTTTATTGTGCTCCTATCAGTATGTATCCCAACTCTCAGATGTGTGTCCCACAGAGCCTGAACAGGCCTACCACCAGTTCACACTCAGCCACACCACAGTTGTTGAAACCCCTCCTGCACTACCAGACTGTACATACCAATCCTAGAGAAAAACAGGTCTCCCTTTGCATACAGACACCCAGGAACTTCTAAGAACCCTGTGCACCTGCTAGACCTCAAGTGCTCCACCCAGAGACCATCAGCTGGCCTTCCATCTAGGACTGGACTCTGTGCCACTAATCATCACAAAGACAACCCCGCAAGCTCCCCAGGCCAGTGACAAATTTAGGGTGTCTTCTAAATATCTTTGAACACACTGACTACCCCAGAAACCACTCTGTGTGTACCCCCAAGTGACCAGTTCTCAGTATAGAACACCACTGATACTACTACTGGCCAACCACCCATCCCCTGAGATCACAGAGTAACCTGAAGTATGTTAGCAATAGGTAGAATGGGGAGACTAGAAATTCCAGCAAATCAAAAAAAAAAAAAAACTTTAATAAACCAGAGATAATCAAAATCTTTGAAGTGAAGCCTGGAAAACTAGTCCACATGTTTGCCATAGAAGTGAGAAAACTCCTTTTCATTGGGGTTCGAGACCCCAAAGGAGAACAGGACTTAAAACCCAGAAGACAGAAAAGAATGGGGCCAGATGGTGGCATACCTGGTTAAATACACACTGCTATGTCAAGGACCTGGGTTCAAGCCCCTGGTCCCCAACTTCAGGGGGAAAGCTTCACAAGTCATGAAGCAGGGATTCAGGTGTCTCTCTCTGTATCTCCCTCTCCATCTCCATTTGCCCTATCAATTTCTGGCTATATCCAATAATAAATAAATAAAAATATCTATTAAAAAGAAAGAAAAGAAACAAGTGTCAAAAAAGTAATTAACTGCAACATTAACCACAGTGAATGCCACAACACAGCAAAATAGTACAACAGCAGAGCTAAAAGCCACAACAGCAGGACAAAGTCACACAATTAATGAACTAAAAGCTACAGTAGCTGAGCAAAAGGACAAAATAAAGAAACTAACAAATAGAGTTGAAGAACTTTCAAGCAGAACAACGGAAACTGAAGAAAGAATTATCAAGAATGAAGATGAAACAGGGAAAACTAACAAAAAAGTAGCAGACCTAGATAAGGGGCTAAGAGACAATGAAAACAACACCAGAGACATGTGTGATGGCTTAAAGCAGAACAAAATTAGAATCATCAGCTTATCAGAAGGAGAGGAAGAGACAGAGGAACGAATACTTGATGAAGTAATAGAGAACTTCCCCCAAATGAAAAATGGGGAACTACAGGGCAAGCTCTGGATGGCCTGTATTGACCACACCATACCCACCAGCCTGTTGGCCACCAGAGAGGTGTCATAGGGGATGAGGAGAACAGGCCGCCATGGGGGTAAGTACACAGAGAGACTTCTCTAGGCATTATAGCAGAGGATGGTGCATTTATTGGGATACAGGAAGGTATTCCTATACGTGAACAAGCAGGCAGGAAAAAGGAAGTATGGTACGACCAATCATTGTAAAGGTCAATATTGTGAAGTGGGAACAAGCTGGGGACAGGGAAGTTGTAGTCTTATCAGGAACAGGCTGGGGCAAAGGCTTATGGAATCTCAATGGCTAAGCTATTTGTGGCAATACCCTTTTGCCTGAAGGAAATGGAAATTCAACTATAATCTGTGGAGCAGTTTTGGTAATAGCTCCTGCCCTCGGGCCAGGTGCAGAATGCTGGCAACAAGGCCAGCTGAGGAGAGGGAGGTTTTAAATGATTGGGGTGTCAGCCCTGCTCGACCTTCAATATCCCCACAGGGAACATATAAAGATGCAGGAAGTTCGGAGAATACTGGAAAAAATCAATAGAGATGCATACACCAAGGCACATTATGAAACTTGCAAAGAAGAAAGATGAAGAAAAGTTCCTGAAAACAGTAAGATAAAAACAAATAGTATCATAGAGACGTAAAGCCTTAAGTCTATCAGCAGATTTCTCAACTGAAACTCTAAAATAAACAAGAAAGGCTCCAACCAAGAATACTCTATCCTGCTAGATTCCACTTCAAATTGGAGGGAGGAATAAAAAAATTCTCAGAAAAAAAAAAAGAGAGAACTGACACAATCAATTTCAACCAAACCAGCCTTACAAGAAGTTCTAAAGGGACTTTTAAAAAAGCAAAGACATGTTAAGTGCACATGGCGTGAAACTTGAGGATGGAGTAAAAAAGCAAACACACACAAGAATAGTCAATAACATTCAATAGTGGCACTGAAACACCTCAAATCTATAATTACATTAAGTGTTAATGTCTGAACTCACTAATCAAAAGAAACAGAGTTGAAATATAGATCAAGAAACATGATCCAACCATATGCTGTCTGCAAGAGACACAGTTGACTCAACAAGACAAAAACAGGGCTCAAAGTGAAAGGACTTGTGAGTGCCTTCTCAAGGAATATAATAATAATATTCTGTTTGGTTTTCATATACCTAAGTGATTTTACAAGTATATCAAGATGTAACAGCTGTACTATTTCTAATAACAATAATTTGGGAAGAAAACGATATCCCCAAGGTGATAGGTTTTCATCTTCACCTTCACCCAATTTTGCTTCATGCTTCTTTCAGAGATGTGTTCATCTCGAGTGACTCCTTAACATCCTCTATGTCTTATGAATCCATACAGCATTTTATCTGGATTTAAACCTCAATTTCAAATTAGTAATTTGTTTTCTTAGGGTGTCCAAAGCTGACTGAAATTCTTTAAATCAATCAAAGTTGCCCAGTGTGGGAATTTTCAGCAGCTTTCTATGTAACACATGGTAAATCCGTGGGCAGACAATAAGGGAAAAACAATGATGCATGTAAGACAACTAGGAGTCCAAGGCAGATTGCAATTGAAAGAAAGAAATGAGTCACAGGGGACAGTAAGCTGTCACCACCACAGCATCTGTTTCTGACATGCTTCAAGGGTCAGCATGCTTCTGCAAAGGCTCAGAATAAATAAGAGACCATGAGAATGGCAGCAGGATTCCTGGGTCATTTACTGAGGTGACATTTCACTCCTAGTGGGACCATGACCTTAGGCATTCCCAACTACATTAGGTGTAGAACACCCCTAGACAGAAGAAGTAGAACAGAACCTACATGCTCTCCAATTCAAGCCATTATGAAAAGGTCAAAAAGCTTGGAATATTAGTTTCAAGTTTTTGCAAAAGCATTTTATAGAAAAGGAATTAGAAGACATTTCCAAAAAGAAAAAAATCCAGTCACACAGCTTAACACAATTTACTTATATTTCATCAACTTCAATAGTTGTTGGGAAAAAGAAAGATGTAAGTTGTGAACATGAAAAAAAGGATAAAAGAGACCAAGTCAAAGCCCTTAAAGAGCTTCCTATTTGCTCATTATCAACAGTACCCAGAGTTGATACTTCTCAGGATGATAACTTGCTAACAAATCTAGTAGTTTCACGTCTGCCTAGAATTGCTATATTTCTGCCATGTCTTTATTCTCTAACACCAGATATTTTATGCTGGTTTCATATTCATCATTTCATATTATGCTACATTACCAAACCAACTTGGCAATACAGGGTGTACAAACAGCTGCAATTTTTTGAGGCTAATAAGCAAAACTCAGGCAACAGAACCTGAATTGTGATAGTTGGAGGTTGGAAAGATTTTGCTGTGTATTTATTTCTGTTACTAGCTAATGGAAAACAAGTATTTTAATTAAATGAAGAAAGCATGCATTTTTTTATATTTTAAAAATTTTAAGAAATGAAAATCCACTAACTAGATTTAAAAAAAAAAACACCAATAGGCCAGTCTTAGCCAACTAAATGTAAAAAACAAAACAAAACCTTAAGAAATTTATCTCTGGAAGATGGTGACTTGGAGGCAGCTGCTGGTGTGAGCCCCAGCAAGCAGCAGCTTGTGACCTAGGATTCACTATATAAGGTCGGATACTGGGTTGTCAGCAGGGTGAAAAAGGAGTCCAGAGTGGGACACCAAGGAGGGGTCCTATACCTCACTCTTGGGTTAGAAAATGGAGGAAATAGAAAGGAAATCTTTTGATTATTTCTGAAGCTCACCCCTCCCCCCTACCCCAGACCCAGACCCCAGGGGCTGGACAGCTTCTCCTAGCTGACTTCCAGCTGAACTATTTTCTTTACCAAGATTCCTGGCTCATGAGGGGTGTCATTCCAATCCTTTTCCTTTCTGATTTCCTTCTCTTTTTTTTCTAATTGGTTGGAGCTCTATTTGAGTGACAAAATATCTGACCAATCAGAGCCTCACCCCTGCCTGGGAAAGACTACCTGTAAGTTCTTTGTTTTTGTGTGTGTGTTTTTTCCTGATACTTCCTATAATTAGCTGTCTTTGCTCAGGCTGCCTGAGTGAATACGCAGCCATTCAAGCTGCATACTAACTATTAGGGTTTTTTTACTCTATTCTATTTTATTATTACTATTATATATACATGAGTCCCTTTTCCCGCCTACTTCTTCAGGTTGACCAAAATTAACTGTTACTGTCTTTTCCATTGCTAGGTGACTGGGTTCTTGTTTCTGCTACTTCTCTCCACTATCCCCTTTTTCCTTCCTCCTAGCTAATTAAAAAAAAAAAAATTCCTATCACTCCTCTTTTTTTTCTTGTTCTTGTGTTCTTCCTTCCTCTTTCTTCTGCTTTTTGAATTCACTGATACTGACTTGTGAATAATTTTGGGGAAGAAATCTGACACAGAGTGGACTCTCAGTGTGTATTTCTTCTCTACTTTCCTTTCCCCTCTTGCTATCCCTAGAATTTACAGTGGACAGTAGATTTGCATAATTGTCTATTCTTTCTTTCCCTTTTTTCATTTCTCTTTCTTTTTCTTCTGGATTTGGTTGCTATTTTTTTCTTGGACTGAAGGTGTTGTTTGGCTAACTGTTATTGGTTAAACTGCATCAATCCTTGCTTCAGCAACTATTGTTGTAATTTCTGAGGGTGGTGACTGCATTTGTCATAAAGGTCTTTAGTATAGTGTGGCTTGTACTCAAAACATAACAACAGAAAATGACAGAACAGAAAAATAAAAACCTGTCAGTAAAAAAAAGTGGTTAAATCAAGAGCAAATAAAACTGCTACCACAATGAAACAAGACAGGAGCCCAGAAGAAACTCCAAATCAGTCAGAAGTAACCATAGATAAGAAAAGTATGCAAGCAATAGTAAACCTAATAATCACAATAATGGGTCTAAACTCCAATAAATCCCTCTCTCCATTGTTACCGGTCATTCCTATGAGGAACAACAAAATAGACCCCTTTGTGGGCCCCCATAGGACCTTCCCCTCGACTTGGATCAACAATGGTTGAGAATGTTCCATCCTCTGAAGGGAGGATGGACAACATACTCTATGCTACTCCTGAGGAAGATGGGTCGATATTGGGGCAGCATTGAGTGTTTCTACTCATGACCACAGAATATGAGCTCAGTTCTACAGGGATACATTGGTCACACAGGCTCCTAAGCTAATTATGGGCCCCAGATCACATCAAATCAATGGGGTTTACAGTCAACAATATTTATACCACTTTCCCATATTAGGGAGCTACTCTCTTCCCTGATCCAGCTTTCTGGTCCTTTTTCCAGCCATGACATCATCTCCCCACACAATAACATGGATCCACTGGCATATCAGATTTCAGGCTCAGGGGCAAAAAGATAAAGTAAAAAAAAAAAAAAAAACTAGCATAGCCACAGGCCCTTTGGAATTTAACTAAAATATGCCTACTAACTATCTACAAAATGGAGGAGCCTCCAACTCTTCATCTGCACTATCACAGCCTTTAGGTCCATGATTGGTCAACAATTTGTTTGGCTTTGTATGTTAACTCTCTTGCCAACCACCAGGTTCCAGATGCTAGCATGATGCCGACCAGACTTCCCTAGACAGACAACCCCACCAATGTGTCCTGGAGCTCTGATTCCCCAGAACCCTTCCCCACTAGGGAAAGAGAGAGACAGGCTGGGAATATGGATCAACCTGCTGATGCCCATGTTCAGCGGGGAAGCAATTACACAAGCCAGACCATCCACCTTCTGCATCCCACAATGAACTTGAGTCCATACTCCCAGAGTATGGGATAGGATACAGAGTTCTGGTGGTGGGAATTCTGCAAAGTTGTACCTCTCTTATCCTATGGTTTTGTCAATGTTTCCTTTTTACAAATAAAATTTTTTTAAAAAATTTATCTCTGATATATGTTATATACACTTTAATACTGCTTTCATAAATGTCTTATATTTCAGTTTAATTAATACTGTATACAAAACTGTCAAGTGGTAGAAAATTCAGAGAAATAACCTATATGAAAATAAGATTTTTTTCTCTGAATTAAATTTCAAATAAAAATGACTTTTTCTCAAAATGAAATTCATTTTAATGATTTATGAGTAAAGAAGAATAAAGATATTTAGCAAATATAAAGATGTTTTAGTTAATAAATGCTGGTATGCACTTTAAAAAGGGATGTATAAGGGGAAGCAGGATCAATGTACTCATATAAAGAAAGCCTGTGAATCTCCTCCAGGAATCAACGCCAAAGCCACAGTAAGATAATAAAAAAGAATGACAGGGAATCGGGCGGTAGGACAGCAGGTTAAGTGCAGTTGGCGCAAAGCACGAGGACTGGTGTAAGGAACCCGGTTCCAGTCCCAGGCTCCCCACCTGCCGGGGAGTCACTTCACAGGTGATGAAGCAGGTCTGCAGATGTCTATCTTTCTTTCTCCCTCTCTGTCTTCCCCTCCTCTCTCCATTTCTCTCTGTCCTATCTAACAATGACAACATCAATAACAACAACAATAACTACAACAACAATAAAAAAACAAGGGCAACAAAAGGGAAAACAAATATTTTTTTAAAAGAATGACAAAGACAGAAAGAAAGGGAAGGAAGGAAGGAAGGAAGGAAGGAAGGAAGGAAGGAAGGAAGGAAGGAAGGAAGGAAGGAGAAACAGACTTTGTAGGGAGTTGGGTGGTAGCACAGTGGGTTAAGCACACATGGCGCAAAGCGCAAGGACCTGCATTAAGGATCCTGGTTCTAGCCCCTGGCTCCCCCAACGGCAGGAGGTCGCTTCACAAGCCGTGAAGCAGGTCTGCAGATGTCTATCTTTCTCTCCTCCTCTCTGTCTTCCCCTCCTCTCTCCATTTCTCTCTGTCCTATCCAACAACAACAGCTATGACAACACAACAACAATAACGGCAACAAAATGGGAAAAATAGCTTACAGGAGCAGTGGATTCTTACTGTAGGCAGGAGCCCCAGCAATAACCCTGGAATCAAAAAAAAAAAAAAAAAAAAAAGAAAGAAAGAAAGAAAGAAAAAGGAAGAAAGAAAGAAAGGAAAGAAGAAAGAAAAAGAAAAAAGAAAATACAAAGAGGTCAATGTCCAGGCAGCAAGACACAGAAAAAAAACTCTCCAGGAAGAAGACAATAGTCCCTCTATGCCACAACAAGCCACACTCAAAAGACAATTAACAAGCAGAGAGCAAGATATACAGAAACCTATTGGTGAGGTTCCATGGCAACAGAAAATGGAAAACTGGAAAGCTATACAAGGGAGCAGAGGAGTCCCTGAAGCAGAGCTATCTGGTCAGCAAGGTGACTTGCTAGAGCTTCGGGTGATGCCATCCATCCATACAGGAATTCAATCTGCATAGCAGCACACCCTGAGGGGAGATTCCAGCTTCACAGCTTACCAGACCTAGAGCACTTGTAGAACTGTCACAAGCTAAATTGAGGTCCCAGTCCATATCAGGCCTGAATCCTTGTTCATGGCAACCTAGTGAATGTTAAGCACTTAGAACCCAGAACTTTTGGTGGCTATGCAGCTTCAAACACAGACCCTCCCCACCCCATTCCTCAAGCCCCAGTCCTCATGGAATATCAAATAAGAAAGGGCAGTGGAGATTACTTACACTGCTGGGCCAAGACAGTAACAACAAGGAAGATTCCTAAATCCATTAAAACTATGATCCTAAGGATACTTACTGAGATTACAAATTCAAGGGAAGCAAACATCTAAAAAGCCTGAAAAAGTTTAAAGCCACAACAGAAATTAGAATGAGAAATAACAGCTGATTAACTTAGAAACAAAAGCTGACGATGGGTTGACTATCGTCTAAAAATATTCAAAGAGGAGGCTGGGGAAATAGCTCAGCTGGTAAAACTAACCCCATGCTGAGGCTCTGGGTTCAATCACCAGCACCACATGCATTGAACTGGTGCTCCAGTTTCACTTCTGCTCTAGCTTATATGAAACTCTGTCTCATATGAAATAAATCTTTTCAAATGTTCAACAGACAAAATTGCCAGGAGGAGGAAAGCTATAAGTAAACGACATGGAGGGACACATTGATATATGGTTTCAACCACAACAGTAAGAGCAATAGGATTCAACTCTATGCAACATCAAGAGAAATAAAACTTCTCAGGTAATGCAGATAACACAGACCCCACTGTCAATAAGTTCACCAATGTAATATTTCATATCGAGTTTTAAAAAGGTACGTTTCACCTTAAGCAAAAGAATTAGCAAAATGAGCTAAAAATAAACTGAATTTTATTTCTTGTATATGAATAATAAGTTGGAAAGTATCCCTTTAAAGTGTGAAAGTTACAAGTAGAATGTCCTAAATTCAATCTCTAGCACTGGTGGCTTCCCCTCTTCCCTCCTCTCCACTGTTCTCTTCTCTCTCTCTTCTCTCTCTCTCTCTCCCTCTCCCTCTCCCTCTCCCTCTCCCTCTCCCTCTCCCTCTCCCTCTCCCTCTCCCTCTCCCTCTCCCTCTCCCTCTCCCTCTCCCTCTCCCTCTCCCACTCCCTCTCTCTCTCTCACACACACACAAACACACACACACACACACACAGAGTGGGGAAATAAACCACAATCTAGGAGATGGCACAACAGATAAAGCCTTAGTTTCTTAAGCATGAAGTCCTGTGTGCTAACTCTGACATCACATGTGCCAGAGTGCTACTCAAGGTTCTCACTCCCTTTCTCCTAATAATTTATAAACACATATATCTTTTAAAAACTTTCTAAAAAACCTTCTGTGGAATGATTGTAAGTAGCTGATCCAAAGCCTCAAGTGCATTTGAGGAGTCTCACACTGACATTAGAAGACTGAAAAGAGTTTTAATGCCAAAGAATTAAAATATATTACAACAATCCCTCAACATTCATCTTGGAAAAGAGCACTGAAATGTCAGTGCATATCAATGTACAGCAGATTGGGAAAAAAAAAGTTAAATGAACTTTAATAGCACCCTGAGTTTTTTTATTATACTTTGAGATGTATTCAAAGAATCTAATTCTCCCAAAGACAAAATAGAGTGCAATTTAATTAGTACAAGAATGTTATTTTGAGACAAAATGAAATCCACATTTTTGTAATTTAACAACTTAAACATATTCTGCAAATTACAAAACATAATATTGATAGAAAACTCACCTGAGGAAGAACACAACTGATAAGGTATGTAGAAATAAATCTAACAAAATATGTCTGTGCCCTTTATGGAGATAATTACAACCATGTCATTTCTTGGAAAAAAGAGAGAGGAATCTCATAAAAATGTCAACTCAATATGTATTAACCTGTAAGTGTGATACAAATCCAGTATTAATCCCAGTGGGATCTTTTTTGTAAAACTTAACAAACTGATTCTAAAGTTTATACCAAAAAAAAAAAAAAAGGAAGTATCAGCACAGCAAATATTTCAGATCAAATACCTGAACTACTACTAAGTAATCTTATAAAACTACACAAGTTAAAATAGTGTGGTCTAACTACCTAAGCCAAAAGGTAGATTAATGGAACAGAACACAGGTCCCAGAAACGGACTACCCATTATAGAAGACTGATTGTTTGGGCTGTGGAGATAGACTAATGGTTATGAAAAAAGACTTCCATACCTGAGACTCTGAAGTACCAGGTTCAAACTCCAGCACTACCAGAAGCCAGAGCTAAGAAGCCCAACTACCTATCTCTCCCCTGTCTCTCTCTCTCTCTCTCTCTCTCTGAAATAAAATGATTATTTTTTAAAGAAGACAGTATCACATTTAGTGCTTTGAATCTGGTATCTGGCCATGACACATTCTGTATTACATTTGACATTACACATTTATAAGATGCTTTCCTAAAATATGGGCAGCTGACCCCTCAGTGGAAGTTGCCTACACATAGCCAGGGCACTGGCATGCTGTCAACTGGAATGAAGACAGCAGATGTGAGAGAATCACAACATGAAGGTTGCAACTGAGTTTATTTGGAGCCTAACAACTAGAAGAGATCAAAACAGGAAAGAGACCAAGAAATAACCTTGGTCCCGTGTGTCTGACTAGGAAAGTAAATAGCTAAAATGAATGACGGCAGTGATGTGAGTTAGTCTATAGTTGAATAAGTAAAAGCCAAGTGATTCATTCTTTGGCACTGGAGAGTGAATTATAGCCCATAGGAAAAGAACATCTCACTTCTTAAGCAAGAGAGGAAGGTTCATGTTGCATGCAGTATCTTCTACACATAAACACAAGTACTTGGGACAGAAGGCACACTCCATTGAGTTACCATGTGCAGGGTACTGGTCCTCACTTGCATGGAGGAAGCCTCATAGGTAATAAAGCAATACTACAGGTGTCTTTCTCTATGCCCCACTTCCCTCACAATTGTGCTCTATCTGTATCCAATAAATACAATCTTCTACAATCTTCAAAAAAGAAAATGGGTACTTATTCCTGTCACTTCATCTATAAATAAGTATGACCTATAAGACATATAAGATGCTCATTTGCCCTATGATTCATTTTATTTGATGAACACCTCACCCTGTCCTCTTGGTAAAGATATATGCATACCTAACCACAGTCCTGCAAGTTTCCAAAAAAATAGGAAAGGGACTACAATATACATTAGAGACAAAATATTATTGGGGATAAACAATGATCCAGAAGCATATTTAACAGATTTATATGTAAGCAAGCATGTTGAATGGTGCAGACATTTGGGCTTGAATTTTTAATTTATAAATCCTGTTTTCTTAATATTTTTCCTAGAGAGTGCAACAAAAGTGTAAAGAGTACAGTAACTGTTGTGTCAGGCTGTTAATTTGATCTATAATAAGCAGTCATTTTTAGTTCAAAACCATTAAACCAAGCTAATATTGCCAGCTAGCTTAATATTTATTTAGTTATGTCAGGAAAGAAAAATGGTAATTTCAGGTATTTGAGGAGTATTTCCAGGTCTGCTAATTGCAAAGCATTCAAAGATAATGTTTGCATAGCAAGGAAATCACCAATAATAACACCATGAGAACCCATTACGTATCAAAAACCCAAATTTACCAAAAGCTAAACTTCATCTTAAATATGAGAAGTACTAGAAAATACAGAACGTAATCTAGGTGATCCTACCAAAGCTACACCGAGACTTAGCAAAAAGCTTTTATTAATTCTAAAGGAACAACAATTCTGTACACTTAGAAGGGAATGAAGTCCTTTTAAATGAGGGAAATGTTTTCTCATTCACTTTTATGTAAGTAAGCTCTTTCTTTTCAACTTTTACTTTTAATTAATTACTTTACTTATTTGATAGGATAGAGAGAAATTGATATGGGCAGGGGAGATAGAGGAGAGAGAAGGAGAGACTCCTACAGCCCTGCTAAATCACTCATCAAGGTCCGTCCCCCTCTTCATAGATGAGGACCTAGGGTTTGAACCTAGGTCCTTATACATGGTAAGGCATGTACTCAATCAGGTGTGGCACTTTATTTAACATGATAGGACAGAGAGGAATTGAAAGGGAAAGGGGAGAGAAGGAGAGGGAGAGAGAGAGTGACCTGCAGTCCTGCTTCATTGCTCATGAAGCTTGCTCCCAGCAGGCAGAACCAGGGGCTTAAATCCCAGTCCCTGTGCATGATAATATGTGCACTTAACCAGGTGCACCACCACCCAGCCTCTAGATTTTGCTTTTCAATAAACCTTGGCTGTTTTCATATTTCTCTTCTGCACTCCCTATAAAGATGGATGTGTGAGGCAGGATCTTGAAATTGTTATTTCTTTATATTTTTTTCCAAAACACAATAGCCAGGTAAGTAATCCCTTTGATCTGCTTGAGCGTGTGCATTCTTTCAGACATAAAATGTCACATCTTAGTACCTATTCTTTTTGATGTTAGCCCTAATCTTAGCAAAGCAGACACAAAAATGGCTGGAAATTCTACAGCCTTGTCACACTATACTCGCATGTCCTTTGTGGTCGAGTCCTTAATGGCAGCCCTCCCAGGAGAAAGCACTGGTTGAAAAATGGCTCTCAGATTGGGGTGGCAAAGAGGGTTGGGAGTTTGCTCACACCCTACCAGCATAGTGGGGATGAGGTCTCCATTGGTCTCAGAGTTTCTTCCAACAGGCTCACAATTATGCCACTTTGTTTGAAGCTATCAATACATTTCAGGGCCAAGCCCTCTTCCATTTGCAAGCTGCTGTGCTGTCTGCCTTTCTTACTCCTGTGTTGCTCTTCACCCACTTTAGGCACCGTAGAATCTAGAGTGTGTTATTAGTCTCACTTGTCCAGAGCACCAAGTTGTATGATTAGATTTCTAGCCTTAACACAGTGGCAGAGATGCTGCTCATTGCAGTTGTCATTACTTTCCTGAGAACTTGACCTAGAGCTGTTCCAAGGCAGTGGCTGCCCATTAGTGAAATCCTCACAAGGGCTCTAATGACATTTCAGGATAAATTAGGCACCCCTTATCAATACAACAATGACCACATTCTCCAGATCCTTTGCCATAGCCTAATGAAACTTCCTGGCATCATTCAAGGTCCCAGGAGCACTTACAGTGGCCTTTCTCTTGATCCTGCACACACTCCCTCACCCACCCAATGTGTATGCAACGTGTGTGTAGAAATACAGTTAACAAGTTACATGCCCGATCTTTGACAAGAGAAACAACTCAAGATCTGTACAAAATATGTCATATATAAACATGTTCACAAACACACCAGCACAGCTGGGGAAAGCTTAGAGAGTTATGTCCTAGTTGTTATCTCTAGAAGCAGGATAATAGGTCGTGGATGCTGCTCAAACGTATAGAGGCTAGTTCTCTGTCAGCCAGAGAAATTATTCTAAGATATGAGTTCACTTATACATGTGTATAGGAAGCAAAAGAGAACAGAAATAATAGGGCTGGAGCAATAGCTCATAGAGCCTTGGGAAGCACACAGGAAAAGTTTGAGTGCCAGCATCACAAGGGAATCCATAGCATCAAACCTAACTTTGATACTTTCATATCTCTCTCTCTCCCCCCCACCCCACCCCCATCTGAGTGGAAAACTGGCATAAAAGCAGTGACACAGTGCACTTGTGAGACCGCAGCTCATCAAAAACAGAAATTAAGAAGGAAAGAAAGGAATGGAGAAACAGAAAGGAAGGCAAATACATGGTTACGAAATAAAGACCCAAAAAAAGAAAGAAAAAAAGACTGAGATTGTTGTATGCTTTACATTGGGTTGTCCTAGCTCTCCCTCTGCCAAGAAAATTGGATCAGTCCTGCTAGTTTTGCGGGCCCGCTTGGCCCCGCCCCAAGGAACCCCGAGAGGGTTCCAGAGTTGCAGAGTTCGAGAGTGCTTGGCGCCATCGCGGGGGAAAGAGGCAACAGAGTTCTGTTTGGTGATTAGTTTGGGTTAGTTTATGAATCGTTGTTCCTGAATAAAGAAATACAGCTTCCCGGCCCAGCCATGTGTCCTTGACTCTCTGTTACCCGCCCGTGAAGCTAGCCCGGCCAGCTGGAGCCTCCGAATTTTAACAACAAATGGCGCCCACGTGGACCTGACCTGTGCATCTCTCAGATAAGTAAAGACAATTTGGCTACCTATGTACTATGGCCTTCTCTTCTGCTTGTGAAGAGATCTCCAAAGTCCTCTGCTCTTTCTTCACGAGACTGTTTTGCTGTTTCTGGAACATTTATCTCTTGACCACTCTGTGGTTTCCACTCGCTCGGCTGAACTCAGAACAGCCAGCGGGAGGAGCCTGTGGGCGGGAGGCGAGGCGCGGAGCTGCTGTTTCCACCTGGTTAAACAGCCAGCCAGCTGTGCCCATTCAACCCCACGCACCACGCCCGCAGCCCCACAGCCCACAGGAGGCCGACGCCACCACACAGGAGCCCGATGCCAACACGCAGGAGCCCGATGCCACCACACAGGAGCCCAATGCCAACACGCTGGAGCCCGATGCCAACACGCAGGAGCCTGATGCCACCACGCAGGAGCCCAATGCCAGCACGCAGGCCAGCCCACAGGAGCCGGCTCTCCACTGTGTGGCGCAGGGCACTGGATCCCTCCACGCTGCTCGGCCACTGCGAGCAGGGCAGCAGACATGGCAGGGCCATGGGCAGGGCCGCGGCAGCCTATCATGGCCGTCACCCCTGGGCACCTCGGCCCGCGCCTTCTACAAGGCTGGCCCGCCCGCTCTCATGGTATGAATTCTGGAATGATCCCGGACCTCCCGGACCCCCGGGCTCTCTGCCGAAACTGGGCACACAAGATCTCCAGCTGCCGGTCCAGTCTGAAGGCAGACAAGCTGGAGTACGCAGAGATTTGTACAGAGATCGCAACCTGAAATTCCTAGAAGTGAAGCTGCCCAAGAGACCACCGCTGGACAACGCACCCCCCCAACAACTAAGACAGTACATATCTAAATTCGTGTTTGAAATGACATGTCTTCGTAACAAAGGTTTCTCTCCTTGTACATTAATGACCATGTTTATGTATATGTTTAAAGTTTGGTAAACAGTAACTTTAAGGCTAAATTCTTACTAGTCAAAGTTAAATGAAAAAGGTTTTCAACGTAATTCTCATAAAGATAAAATTAACTTACATTTAAAGTCTGAGGTAAAAATTAGTTAACAATCAATATATTTTAACTAAGTTGGTCTAAACAAAAGGTTAAATAGACTTGTTGATATGTAAAACTCTCCATTACCTTCTCTATTAGAATTGGTAGATCGCACAATGGCTATGCTAATTATTCTCATGCCTGAGGTTTTCTTTCCTGCGCACACCTAGGGTGTGTCTCCATCTTGAATGGGTGTAACAAAAGGTTAAAAAGACGTTGTTGATATGTAAAAGTCTCAAATTCCTTCTCTGTTAGAAACGTTAGATTGTGCTGTGGTTATGCTAATAACAAGTTTTGTTTCATAGCAAGTAAATTGCAGCCAGCTACCTTTGGGACTCTAGGCCGTTCCCCACCCCCATGCAAAAGCCTGTCGAGGCAAGTACTCCCCCCAGAGGCAAGAAATCTTTTTTTAAGCTGATAAAGTTTTGCCCACAGAGGCAAAACATGGCCCCCTCAGGCCTTACCGTGGCAGCACACTGGTTCTTATTACTTGCTTACATGTTTCTCCATGTTTGTGCCAGTTTCTTTTTTTAAAAATGCCTGTACGATATAGGTTTCTGTTCACCCCACACCCTTGATACTGTAGTCATTTAGTTAAAAAGAAAAGGGGGAATTGTTGTATGCTTTACATTGGGTTGTTCTAGCTCTCCCCCTGCCAAGAAAATTGGATCAGTCCTGCTAGTTTTGCGGGCCCGCTTGGCCCCGCCCCAAGGAACCCTGAGAGGGTTCCAGAGTTGCAGAGTTCGAGAGTGCTTGGCACCATCGCGGGGGAAAGAGGCAACAGAGTTCTGTTTGGTGATTAGTTTGGGTTAGTTTATGAATCGTTGTTCCTGAATAAAGAAATACAGCTTCCCGGCCCAGCCATGTGTCCTTGAGTCTCTGTTACCTGCCCGTGAAGCTATCCCGGCCAGCTGGAACCTCCGAATTTTAACAACATGAGATAAGTTATCAATATACTCTAAAGAATCCCTTCTTTGTAGCACTTGGTAATTTCTATGACGCAAACACTGTCACTAAGGCCCATTTTAAACTACCATAATAAAGTCAGCCAGTGTGCAAGTCAAATTGTGTGAGCCAGTATGAGTCCATTCCAGAATATCACCAATTGGATAAATTACATGTTTTTTTTCTCCTCATATTTTTTATTTTCTACATTTATTTGGTGATAATGCCATTTTTTCCCTCCAGAGAAAAAAACGAAGTGTCTAGAAACAGGAGTTGAGGTGGATATTCTCTATTCCTTGCATTGTGCCTTTAAATTTTGGACCATGAAATATATTACCAATTCTTAAGCCTACCCTACCTAGAGCAGTGAAGCCCCTGGGATGACTTTTCCAACAGCCCCAGAATTTGCTGAGTAGCTCCCCCAAACAAAGATGGGTACCCTACATTCAAGCCTTCCCTGGCTATGTTCATTATATATATATATATATTTATTTATTTATTTTCCCTTTTGTTGCCTTATTGTTTTGTTGTTGTTGTTGTTATTACTGTTGTTATTGATGTCATCTTTGTTGGATAGGACAGAGAGTAATGGGATGACATAGAGGGGGAAAGATAGACACCTGCAGACCTGCTTCACCGCTTGTGAAGTGACTCCCCTGCAGGTGAGGAGCTGGGGGTTCGAACCAGGATCTTTACGCCACTCCTTGCAATTTGTAGCACATGCGCTTAATCTGCTGCACTACCTTCTGACTCCCAGCTAGGTTCATTTGTGTAAATAAGTTAAAATTTTCTCCAATGCTATTTTGACTCGTGCTCAACACTTAGCTGTCAACAAAGAAAGTGGCAATTTGGGTATTTCTTAGGGAAGTTCAACTTGAACTCAACATCACTCTCAAGAGTTACACTCCAGAGAAACTACCTCTACAGAGTATTGCCTGAAGCACACAATCTCGTCTCATGGTTTCAGAGAGGAGAGGATAACTGGTATTTTCAGCAGGAAAACCAGCTGCACACAACTTGCGTGCACACTACCAAGGGCCTGCGAGTCAGTGGCAATCTCCAGTCCCTGCCCAGCCAGGTGCACTGGGGTGGCATCACTGTGGGTCAGCTTTTTCTCAATTCCTTGGTTGCATGATGACACCTGCTGACACGAAGTCCTCTGAACTTCTCTAAAACCAGTCTTTACATTATTGCACAGAGAAGAAACAGGAGAAATGTGCCTCCAGTCTTAGACCAAAAAGAGTCACAGTCTCCCATAATCATCTAACGGTGTTTCAACATTTCCTTTGTCCTCCCATGCACATCTTGCTTTAGTTTCTTTGTCTTGTCCTGTAGACCACCATAATTTTTCAAGGGGGTCAAAAAAGCAGATAATAAAAAATAAGCATTCAAGAAATAATGAAATTAAAAATATGGATAAGGGAGACTTCTCTCCCCCACCCTTCTTTATCTCCTGGTCAGCAGTGAGGGATTAAGCTAAGAAGCCTAGTTATAGCTTAAAAGCCCTCAGGCTCCCATAGCCTACAAAGAAAAAGAACAAAAGAGACTTTAAAAGCCACTGTGTTCCAACTCAGGGATTAAAATAATATTGAAACAACTGTCAATTTCCAAAACCCTTTATGTACCTTACTTAGACACAAGTCAATCCAAGCAAGAGTGATCAATAATTTGAAAAGTACTGAAAGAGGGAACTCATAACATACTACATAGAATGGTTAAACCAACAAGAAGAAATATTGGAGAAATGAACCAGGACAAGAGTCCAGCTAAAAGCCCCCCAAACGTTGAAGCACAAAATAATGAGGTCAACATCTAAACACTAGTTAAGGAAATAATCTCAGGAGTGAGTAAAGAGTTTGAAAGAATTGTCATCAGAAATGCAGAAACAACGAATGAGACCCTGGAAGAAAACACTAATTATCTCAAGGTTATTAGAGAGCTGAAAGCTGAAATAGCTGAGCTAAGAACACAACTAGCTGAACAAGCTAAAACAGTATCAGAACAGGGTAACAAAATATTTGAACTCCAGAAAACACTACAGGGGAGAGAGAATAGAATAAATGAGGCTGAAGACAGAATTAGCAAGATCAAGGATGAATTAGAGACAAGGAAAAAATTAGAGACAAGTAAGAGATCTCAAAAAGAGATTAAGAGATACTGAAAACAACAACAGAGACCTATGTATGGGATGACTTCAAAAGAAATAATATATGCATTATTGGCTTACCAGAGGAAGAAAGAGAGAGAGGGGAAGAAAGCATTCTTCAGGACATAATAGTAGAGAACTTCTCTAGTCTAGACAACATCAAAGACATAAAGGTTCAAGAAACCCAAAGGGTTCCAGGCAGAATTAACCCAGACTTAAAGACATGACACATCATATTTAGAATTAAAAGGAATAAAAATAAAGAAAGGACCCTAAAGACAGCAATAGAAAAATAGTCACTCACCTACAGAAGAAAACCTGTAAGATTAGCAGCAGACTTCTCCAAACACTACAGGCCAGAAGAGAATGAAAAGATATCTATTGGGTGCTCAATGAGAAAGGCTTTTAACCAAGACTACTGTATCCTGATAGAATGCCATTAAGACTAGATGGAGGCATAAAAACTTTCTCACACAAGCAATAGTTAAAAGACTCAACTATCACCAATCATGCCCTGAAAAAAGTTCTAAAAGGTCTACTATAAACAGCCAGACCACCATAAATAGGCCATATATCAGAACACTCTAAAACTCTACAAGAATGGCACTAAAATATCTTCAATCTTTGATATCAATAAATGTCAATGGCCTGAATTCACCTATTAAAAGGCACAGAGTAGGAAGATGGATCAGAAAACATAACCCAACAATATGCTGTCTACAGGAAACCCACCTAACTCAACAAGACAAACACAGACTTAAAGTGAAAGGGTGGAAAATTATCAAACAATCCACTGGTCCAAAAAAAAGGGTAGGAACAGCTATTCTCATATCTGACACAACAGACTTTAAAATAAATAAAATTTAAAAAGATAGGAGTGGACATTATTTAATGCTCAGAGGATCAGTTAATCAAGAGGACTTAACAATTATTAACAGCTATGGACCCCATGAGAAGCCATCTAAATACATCAAACATCAACTGAAAGAGCTACAGCAATATATTAACAGCAACACAGTCATAGTAGGGGACTTCAACACCCCACTCTCTCAACTTGACAGATGATCCAGGCAGAAAATCAATAAAGACATGAAGGAGCTAAATGAGGAGATAGATAAACTAGAACTATTGGACTTATATACTGAAAATTATGAGTCACTTCTCAAGGAAATTGAAAAAGACACAAAGAAGTGGAAAAATATTCTGTGTTCATGGGTTGGAAGAATTAATATCATTAAAATACCTACAGCCATATACAGATTGAATGCTATCCCCATCTGGATCCCAACCACATTATGTAGGCAAATAGAACAAATGCTACAGATGTTTATCTGGAACCAGAAAAGAACTAGAATTGCCAAAACAATCTTGAGAAGAAATAACAGAACTGGAGGCATCACACTCCCATATCTCAAACTGTATTATAGGGCCATTGCAATCAAAACTGCTTGGGATTGAAACATGCATGAATAGACACACTGACCAGGGGAATAGAATTGAGAGCCCAGAAGTAAGCTCCCACACCTATGGACATCTAATCTTTGACAGAGGTGCCCAGACATTTAAATGGGAAAAGCAGAGTCTCTTCAACAAATGGTGTTTCACAGAATGGGTTGAAAAATGCAGAAGAATGAAACTGAACCACTATATTTCACCAAATACAAAAATGGATCAAGGACTTGGATGTTAGACCAGAATCTATTAGATACTTAGAGGAAAATATTGGCAGAACTTGTTTCCGCATAAATTGTAAAGACATCTTCAATGAAACGAATCCAATTACAAAGAAGACTAAGGCAAGCATACACCTATGGGAATACATCAAATTAAAAAGCTTCTGCACGACTTCAGGTGTGGAATGACAACCCTTCAGCTTCATCACTCGGGTGAGACCTTTCCTTTCATAGTATTCTCTAATTCCATTCCAGGTGTTCCACTCCCCAATAAAGTCCCCAAACCTAGATATAGTCCAGGTCCCCTGAGATAGAGCACAGGTTCACCCGTGCCCATAAACTAGGGGAAAAATATATACCTGAAAGCAGAAGTACACAAGAGCATGCAGGGAATACCCCCAACACTTCATCTGCACTATTACAGTCTTTAGATCCATGATTATTCAACAATTTGTTTGGCTTTGTATGTTAACTCTCTTTTCAGCCACCAGGTTCCGGATGCTGACCAGACTTCCCTGGACAGGCGACCCCATCAATGTGTACTGGAGCGCCACTTCCTCAGAGCCCCACCCTACTAGGGAAAGAGAGAGACAGACTGGGAGTATGGATCGACCAGTCAACGCCCATATTCAGCGGGGAAGCAATTACAGAAGCCAGACCTTCCACCCTCTGCAACCCACAACGACCCTGGATCCATACTCCCAGAGAGATAGAGAATGGGAAGACTATCAGGGGAGGGGGTGAGATGTGGAGATTGGGTTATGGGAATTGTGCGGAATTGTACCCCTCTTATTCTATGGTTTTGTTAATGTCTCCTTTCTTAAATAAATTTTAAAAAATAATAAAAAGCTTCTGCGCAGCAAAAGAAACCACTACCCAAACAAAGAGACCTCTCACATAATGGGAGAAGATCTTTACATGCCATATGTCAGACAAGAGTTTAATAACTAAAATATTTAAAGAGCTTCCTAAACTCAACAACAAGAAAACAAATAACCCCATCCAAAAATAGGGAGAGGACATGGACAGAATATCCATCACAGAAGAGATTCAAAAGACCAAGAAACACATGAAAAAATGCTCCAAGTCTTTGGTTGTCAGAGAAATGCAAATAAATAAAACAATGAGATAACACTTCACTCCTGTGAGAATGTCGTACATCAGAAAAAGCAGTAAACTGGTAAACACACAGACACACAATAATTACGATGCACAAGAACACAGGCCCAAATCCTCACTTGCAGAAGGGAAGCAATGAAGCAGTGCTACGCTTGTCTCTCCCTCTCTATTTCTACTTAACTCTCAATTTTTCTCTGTCTCTATCCATAAAAGAAAGCAAAACAAACAAATAAACAAAATGGCTACAAGGAGTGATGGATTCATCATGCAGGACTGAGCCCCAGTGATAAACCTTAGTGGCAAATAAAATAAAATAACATGATAAAAGGAACAAAGGCAAGTTGTATACTGACCACTGTGCTTAATATACAGAAAACCTTTAGTAACTGCTGCACTCAGCAAATGAAAAGAGATTTTCAAATCAAAATGTCTTATTTTTTAATTTTTATTTGTAAAAAGGAAACACTGAAAGAAACCATAGGGGTACAACTCCACACAATTCCCACCACCAGAACTCCATATCCTATCTCTTCCCAATAGCTTTTCTATTCTTTATCTCTCTGGGAGTATGGACTCAGGGTCATTATGGGGTGCAAAAGGTGGAAGGTCCGGGTTCTGTAATTGCTTCCCCGTTGAACATGGGCGTTGAAAGGACAGTCCATACTCCCAGCCTGTCTCTCTCTTTCCCTAGTCAGGTGGGGCTTTTTTAAACCACAAAAAGACACATAATGTCTCCAGTGTTGTATTTGGTCAGATAAATATTATCAAACTTCTATGTAATGTAAAGAAAGAATGACCAGGAGAAAAACAAAGAAATGCACAATTAACATGAAATTTAACAAGTACAACCAGGAACCCTGAGAGTTGAAGAGAAAAATTTGTGCATAAACAGACTCAGCATGCTGTTGTTTATTAAAATCTAAAAAGGAAATGAAATAAATATCCAAAAGGAAGGGCTGATCAAACAAAATATGGCAATATCTATACACAGAGACATAAGGATGGAATTAAAATGTGACAGAATTTCAACATTAGTTTCCTTTGGGTAACGTGATTTGTATTAGTTTTCCTTTTTATTTACACTTGTCAGTTGGCAAATTTTAGACTATGAAAATATATCACAATAATTTTCAAAAACAAATATTTTAATTGAAGTAACTCGATATTAAGCTCTACATATAATTTTAACAAATCAAGTTTATAGGAATAGTAAGAAAGAAACTGCCTGGTAACCAAAAATCCTTATCAGATGCAGTGGTTCACGTTCTCACTACATTTAAGGTGCTAAACACATCTTCACACTACTTCAATAACACATTCATGGGAAAATATATGGACTGCATGAAGCGGAGACGATGGGAACAAAGAAACATTTAGCTAAGAGGTGCCACCAATCAGGTCATAAGAGGAGCAGATGAAGTACCTAGCTCCACTAGCCCAGAGAAGAAGCCAGACTCCCCACCTTCGGCACCCCATAAAGATCACTGGTCCATACTCCCAAAGGAATAAACAATAGGGAAGCTGCCAGTGGAGGGGAGGGGATGTGGAACTCTGATGGTGTGAACTGTGTGGAATTGTACCCCTTCTCTCACAATCTTGTCAATCATTATTAAGTCACTAATAAAATAATGTTAATACAATTCAATAAATAAATAGTATTTTTAAAAGGGGGCTAGACAAGAGGCTATAGAGGTGAATCAGTACATAAGGGATGCAATTTGGAAGACGGACACACAAAGAAGAGTGGAAAAGCCCACACCTATACAAACCAGGTAGTAGAAAAAAGAACAGGGAAGAAATACACATAGTACCTAAAATACAAGGGCAGAATTCTTAGCAAGTGGAACTACTCAGTAATACATCAGGGAGATCTATAAAAGAACAATCTTCCTTTGTTATATGCAGATACCAAGGCCTAGAATCCCAGTTGAGACAAACAGAGGCACAGTGCTACCAACCAGGAGCTGGATTATGATTAGTCACCTGGGAACAAAGTCTATCCCAGGAGCAGAAACACACCAAGATATAAAGTCCTAGCCAACCACTAGAGATGGGGACTCTAATGGGCTGTCTACCTTTCTAGCTCTGTAATTGCCTAAGCCAACTACCAGGTGGGTGTTTAGGATAGCAGCCTTCTCTCACACCCAGGAGAAAAAGTGGGAGAAAAGGAAGCCACCTGAGTGGTCTTGGAAGTTACATCAGTCCTCAAGACAAGAGCTGGGACATTAGGTGGCCTTAATTTTTTTAAAAGATTTTTAAAAATATTTATTTATTTCCTTTTTGTTGCTCTTGTTGCTTTTATTGTTGTTATTGTTGTTGTTATTGATGACGTTGTCATTGGCTAGGACAGAGAGAAATGGAGAGAGGAGGGGAAAACAGAGGGGAAGAGATAGACACCTGCAGATCTACCTCATTGCCTGAGAAGCAACTCCCCTGCAGGTGGGGAGCCGGGGTCTCCAACCCAGATCCTTACTCCAGTCCTTGTTACTTCGCGCCATGTATGCTTGACCCACTGCGCTACTGCCCAACTTCCATTAGGTGGCCTTTAAAGCCACATGTGATTACTCAAAGCGTGAATCACAACCTCTCTATAAAAAACTTGCCATATTTTGGTTCATCACATATTATATGCTCTGTCTGCCCTTTATCATTGAATTTAAGAGTTTTCAATGCCCTAGAATGTTTCATTACTGATAACAGAAACAAAAAGGTTTCTTCCCACATACAAACAGACCATTAATGGGTCGGGTGGTGGTGCATCTGGTTGAGTGCAAGTAACAATGCATAAGGACCCAGGTTTGAGCCCTTGGTCCTCACTTGCAGGGGGAAAGCTTTGTAAGTAGTGAAACAGTGCTGCAGGTATCTCTCTGTCTCTTCCTTTCTATCTCCCCTGTCCTCTCGATTTCTGGTCATCTCTATCCAATAAATAAAGATAATAAATCAAACAGACCATTATGGCTGAGACAGACATACAGATATGGGAATAAGTTTATACAGATAATCTTCACAATAATCTATGAATTATATCATGCTTCCAGTTTTATGGAAAAGAAAATTGAAGCACAGAGAGGTTATGTGACTTGGACAATATACACAGGTGATATGTGGTAGAACAGATAATCAAAGCATGAGCAAGGAGGAACTTATACTGTTAGAATTATGGTAATTCTTTCTGAAAAAAATAATTTAAGCTGCCTGTTGTTTAGAAGTGATTTATGTCTAGTTCAAGTACCTTGAGTGAGTCTCTTTTTCTTCCATCCTTCTTTGATTATTCCCACCAAGTTCTCCTCACCTGATTTCCATCCATAAGAGAAAATGGAAGAGACTGAATGGCACATTGATAAAACATACACACATAAATACAAATGTAACAACAGTAATCGAAGAAGTAGGTTGGAAAAGAAGTCATGAGCCAATGGCTAAAAGTATGACTATAATACACTAAACCCAAGGACTTTCCTCTATATATACATATACACTACATAGATAGTATTTCTTAGCTTGAATACTAACAAATGGAGAATTACATTGCCATGAAAACTGTGGAAGATACATAACGAGGAAGTTAGTCATTAGTAAATTTGCTTTAGGGATTGTAACTTCTGTGTATTCTTAGTAATCTTAAAAAGCAGAAGTTTCTTAATTACAGAAGCCAGACCTTCCACAATGACCTGCAACCCACAATGACCTTGGGTCCATAGTCCCAGAGGGATAAAAAATAGGAAAGCTATCAGGGGAGGGGGGGGAAACGGAGATCTGGTGGTGGGAATTGTGTGGAGTTGTACCCCTTTTATCCTATGATTTTGTCAATGTTTCCTTTTTTAAATAAATAAATAAAAACAGCAGCTTCTGTGTTTTGGCAGATCTCAATTATTAGTGCTTGGAGTTTTGAATGTGCATCAAAATTATCTTAAGTATTTTAAGTGCCCAGCATATCTTGCTTTTGTTTACTTCCCTTTAAACAGACAGAATGAAAGTGCAGAAGCACCAGTAGCTACACATACCTGTGATCCACGTGGTGAATGGAGAAAATTACTCCAGAGTTTAAGTGGCTCTGCTTTAGGGTCGCCAAAATAGTAAACTCGTGTTTATTTCTCAGCTTCTGGAAAAACTGTTCAGCTGTCACAGTAGAGGCTTTTATGCTTCTGGGAGCATCTAAGAAAGAAACAAGCATACAGTCAGAATAGACTAGTATACGATTTTATAAAGTACCCTTCACATGCAACATCTTTCAAAAAACCGTTGTCAAGTAATAACCAGTAAACCAAGTGGCAGATGCTCCTGATAAATCTGTGCAGCAAGAAATTGTGCTACATATAAACGTAGACCAATAAAACCACAGGACTACTGAACTTGAGATTCAGAAGTCTGTTTGCAGAAATGACACATTTGAGACAAAGGATCAAAAGCCCATTGAAAGATGCATACAGACAGCTGTGCTCTTACCACATTCCCTATGCTCTGGGTACCTGAGTCACATCAGTGCAAAGACAAACAAAAAGATGTTCCCATGGTAAGACCTGAATGACACCTCATGACAAAAGGAAAAAAAAGAAAAGAAATCACTGGGTTTGAAACTATGTGCCACCTTCCACATAGATGTCTCTAGCCAGAAGGTTTGCTATAGATAGATTCTTCTAAAAGATCATTGAAATTAGTCACTCGCAGCCTTCTGTGCAGTAGATGAAACATTATGATCAAATTGCTTCACAGCATTTGTTCAAAGAAATACACAGAACTAGTTCCCACGTCCTCTGCAAACCAGGAGAAAGGGGAGCCAAGCGAGGTTTGCCTGCAGAAGGAGAAACATTTATGTGCCCCACCCCTCCCAAATGGTTCAGTCTTGCACTCCAACTTCAGGACCCAGAGAACAGTAAGGAAGTAGACATGGATAGAAACTTATCTAGTGGACAGGAAATACCTATCTTTCAAGCCATCTGCTAGCTGAATATAACCTGTTCCCAGTGAGCACAAAGCACTGATGGGACCAGAACCACAGTTTGCATTATCAGATCATTCTAGAACCTCCTTGCTGTCCCTTAGAGGTGGACCAGGTGACTAGGTAGGTAGAACTCAGTTGGGAAACACTAGTATTTGAAGAAAACAATCCTTCCATATTCAAGACTGCCCCATGAACTACAGAGCCAAGTCATTGTTGACAGCCCAAAGTACTTCTACATATTGTCAAGCTTTCCTTTCAAGAGTGGGTAGAAACCTAGTTAAGAAACACAGCCTTGATGAAGTAGAGATGAGAGGATTAATTTAAGTTCTGCACATATGAGGAATTAAAACACTGGAATGCTAAGTGTGGAGATTGGGCACCTGTTCTAGGATGATGTCATCAACCCCTGTACATCTGTCCAAATCTAAGGAAATATATATATATATATTCTTTTTTCTGAAATCTCCTCACTGGGACCAGGACATGTTGCACCTGATTAAGAGCTCATGTTACCATGCACAAGGACCCAACATTAATCTTCCCAGTCCCCACCTGTAGGGAGGGAAGCTTCATGAGCAGTGAAGTGCTACAAGTGTGTGTCTCTCTCTTTCCCTCTTGATCAGCCTTTCCCCACTCAATTTCTCTCTATTCTATAAAATTTTTTTACAAATTTATAAAGCATTCCTTTAAAACATCCCCTTCTTTTTTTTACTCAATATGCACATTTCAGAAACCTAACAATAATCTCTAGTTTCTTCAGACTTAATAGCTTCTCTCCAGGCTCCACTAGAACTGAAAGAGGCTACAGGGGTGATCCACACAATTCTTCCTATTCCCACACCTGCTTCCTCACAGAAGCATGCACACTATAATTCTGTGAGACTAATTCATCCAACAGTAACTCTTAATTCACCCTAATGTGTACACAACTTAGTCATTCATGACCTTTATTACTTTGCTTTACTGTGACCGATAAAAGTAACTTAAAATGAAATGATAAATATTTATCCCCCACCTCACCCCATCAGACAGGTAGAGACTGAACAGCAGCCTTTACCTTGTCTAGCAGGATGACAGATGAGGATGCAAATGAGAGAACTAGAGATAGGACCACACAGAATACAGAGAGGAAGATCAGGCCCACTGAGAGGGCCAAAAGTGTGGCCCAGAGTTACAGCTCTTACCAGGCAAGAAAAGGACTTTAGAAATAAATGGCAGCTGCCTTACAAGGTGAAACTTCAAAGAAGAAATGCTTAAAGAGAAATTCTAGGAAGATCTGTGTTTCTGTGTTTGTATATACAACAAACATCCACTGAGTTGCTATATTATTTCCCCTTTCTTTTAAAGTCAGATTTGTGGGATCAGATGCACCATTTATTTCTTTTGTAGTTTTTCACATGTTTACTGGTCTTGTTTCAGGAAAAAAGCAAATGCCATAGAAAGGCTGGCCTTAAAATAAAAAGATCCACATGACAATCTGAATACCTAGTAAAAATGCAAACCCACATACTTGCTTGAAAACATGGTGAGAAAAACAGTTTTTTAAAACAGCACTTGCAAAAATGTCTCTGGAGATCCTGTGAAAATTCTTTTGAAGAAAAGAATATTAAGGGCTGAGTGGTGGCGCACCTGGTTAAACATACACATCACGGTGCTTAAGAAAACAAGCCCCTGGTCCCTACCTGCAAGAAGGAAGCTTCGTGAGAAGTGAAAACAGTGACTACAGGTAACTTTATTTCTGTTCCCTTTCTGTTTAACCTTCCTCTCCCCTCTCAATTTTTCTCTGTCTCTATCCAAAATGAATAAATAAATAAACAAATAAATATACTTAAACCTAGGATGACTGATTAAGCTCCAGAAATTAGGGAGACCTTTGACTTTTATGTTAAACTTCACATTTTTTAGTGATTTAATAATGATCTATAATATTGTGAGATAAGAGGGGTACAATTCCACACAATCCCCACTACCAGAGTGCCATATACTATTTTCTCCATTGGAAGCTTCCCTGTTCTTTATCCTTCTGGGTGTGTGGATGATTATAAGTTGCAGAAGGTCGGAGGTCCGGCTTCTGTAATTGCTTCTCTGCTTGACATGGCCATTGACTGGCTGATCCATATCCCCAGCCTTGGTGGCTGAAAAGCATTAAGATATAAAGCAGAGCAAATTGCTTAATAATCAGGAACCTAAAGGTAAGAATAGAGCAGATGAGATTTGGGGTCTTCATGTAAGAGGAAGAAGCTAATAGGTCTAATTTAGGTATATTCCAAGGGGCCTATGACTTCACTAACTTTTTTTCCTGTGCCTGACAACACGCAGGTAGTCTAATAGTATTGTCTGGGAAGATAATGTCAGAGTTAGGAATAGGACTAGAAAGATTTTAAGCATCACAATTAGACATTCTAAAAGAACCTTTCTCAAATCAAGCTTTCCATTGCCCTTTGGCCAGTAAGAATGATCATAGAGCCTTTGCTTCTTGTACTCCTTGTTAGGATACTGAGAAGAGCCAGGAAAACCTAATAAGGACCTATCTCCTCATTGAGATGCTTAAGGAAGTGACCACAGAAACCTACAGAGGGAAATTCTCTCCTATGCTTCCTGAAGTGGTATGCATACTACGCAGAACCAGTCCAGCTTAATCATTCTTGCAAGGTTACATTTCAGGACATTTACTCTATCCAGCGTCTCCTGGTCCATTCCCTTGCTGTTGTGTGCCGTCTATGGGCATAGAGGATGAATTCCAGGAAAGAAGGACCCTTCCACAATACTATGCTCTTTCAGTTAAGACAGTATAATGTACAAGGTAGAAAAAGGAAACATGATTTTCCACACCCTGATTAAATTGTGTATAATCTAAAGCCTGTGAGTAAAGTTAATTGCACTTAAGTTTATAACTGGGGCTTGCAATGAACTTTCTATCACTACCACAGTGAGAGGCAAATGTAAAAGAGAAAGGACCTAACATACCAAATCCTCAGGACAGTCTGTTGGCCTAATACCACCAGCCCAGGGGCCCAGGACTGAAGGGAAAACAATTAAGTGACAAAGCAAAAGTCTATGGGAACCTAAGTCATGACTACATTATGCTTCTCAGCTCTGTGTCAGCAAATCAGCAGCTCCCCACCAACCTTTACTGCACCCAAGTTTAATCTCTTGTTCTTAAGTTTAAATCTATTGTTCTTTATCTTTCCAAGAATTCATTGTGCATGAATTCAGGAAGCACTTGAAGACAGCCTGAATTCTGTCAGCAGCATCAGCACAAACAGGAGAGAAGAAATTCAAGAGGTAAATTCAAGATGGGTGGTGGTGCACCTGATTGAGTGCACGTTACAGTGCACAGGGACCCAGAATCTAGCCCCTGGTCCCCACCTTCAGGGGAAAAGCTTCATAAGTAGTGAAGCAGGGCTGCAGGTGTCTCTCTGTCTCTGTCTCTATCAGCTCCTTCCCTCTCAATTTCTGGCTGTCTCTATCAAATAAATAAAGATAATAATAAAAAAAGAAATTCAGGGGGTATTTATAGAGTTACATATGAAGAGTTTGGTCACCAATCAAAGGCAAAAGAAATAGAAAAGTGAATCCACAATTTCTAATTTGAGGAACTAAAATGAAAGACAATGATGTAGAAATTTGCATCAGATGTGATTTCAAATTTTATTTTATTTTTCTTTATTTCTTTTTTCTTTCTAGGGGGAGGGGAGTAATTGTCCTGATTATACCACTTGGGGCTGACTTTTCCAGATAGAGAAAAGAGACAGAAAGCACAACACCAAAATCTCCCTCATTTAGAAATGGTAATTTTAGGGCCAAGAGCTAGATCACTAGGTAGAGCAAACACTTTAACATGTGTGAGGAACTAGGTTCAAACTGCTGGTATCACATGAGAGCACCACACACACAGGGGAAGGTTCATGAGTGGTGGAGCACTGCTGTGGTATCTCCTCTCTCTCTCTCTCTCTGAGATGAAAGAAAGAAAAAAGAAAATCAAAGTAGTTGATGTACTGGCAAAGTCCCCAACATGACAAATAAAAAAATAAATAAACATATATTTTTAAGGAAAGGAAAAAGAAATAGTAATTTTGAGGTGCTGTGGGAAATGCATGTAGAGAGATGCCAATTAGGAGACTGGACTACAGGCTTTGATCTCAAGAGATTTGTAAGTCATCAGATCATGGCGCCTAAAGTGACAGGAATGCTGGAGTAAAGGGTTGGATAACAAGAGGCTGACAGAATAGGAGACTGACTGAGTAGCAGCACCAAGCATTCTCCTAACTCAAGGAAGCCCTAGATTTATGGCACCACACACCAAGGATAGCACTAAGAAAGTTCATTGCATTGTGGAGTGGTACCCCGGTATCTCTGGTTCTCATGATCTCTCTCTCTCTCTCTCTCTCTCTTCCTTCCTCCCTCTCTCCATCCTTTACCCTGTGAGGATAAATTTTACTTTATATTTGTTAGCATTTCAGTTTTCTAAGTTAAAATTTTTACTTCAGACATCTATTTAAGTGAGGGTGGAGGTTATGAGAACAATAAGAATTAATTCTGAATACAGAAAAATGTGTTCCCAGTGACCAGGGAGGTGGTTCAGTAGTAGCGTGCAGGACTTGTATGGGTGAGACCCTAAGTTGTATCCCCACCACTGCACAGGTGAAGTGGTATTCTCATCAGTCCCTACCCCATTAAATAAATTAATCTTTAAAAATTAAGAGACTATATTCCAATGTCAACTATGCAGATTAATAGCTCTCTTGGCATCCAGCAAATACCAATACGTTGGCTGTTAGAATTATGGAATTTAGCCTATAGTGCTAGCAGAAACTACCAATAGCCAAAATACTCTTGTGATGATTTTTTTTTAATTTGTTGTCTTTATACGTATATTAAACTCAGATGCAAATGACTGCTTTCTACTTTTGCAAAACAAGCATAAACATTTTTGGCAGTCAGACTAATTTTTTAGATAAAAGTCTGCCTACCCAATCTGTTTGTAGAGAGCTATGAATGATCTTTCCTCTATGAACAAAAATCAATGGAAATTGAATTTTTTTTCAAAGACTGACAAAGATCATTCAACATTCTTCTTCAGAAAAAAAAATAGCTGAGGAAAGGAAAATTAATATACTACCACTAAAGTCTATAGAAAAAATTAAACCTATGGCATATTGGGCCTTTTTAACAAGAGAACTGCTTGAGTAAAAAAAAAAACAAAAAAAAACCACAAGTTTGTTCCAACATCTTCCTTTCTGAATACATGGAAAGGCTAAAATCCCACAAAGTAAACAACTGAGTGCCATTTTAGAGCAGTTATTAATATATAATGAAGCAATTCAGAAGCAATTACATTGAAATAATTGTATTTAGTCATGGAACTACCAAAATGGAGTACAGCATTCAAATGTGGACAAACAGTGATTTCTAGGGACTAATTTGTGTATTCTCTATACACACAGTTTAGGGGAGAAAGACTGCAAATACATGGTGAGAGATCAAGAAAGAGACTGACTTATTTCATTTTTTTTCAAATTTTTTATTTATAAAATGGAAACACCGACAAGACCATAGGATAAGAGGGGTGCAAGTCCTACCACCAGAACTCTGTATCTCACCCCCTCCCTTGGTAGCTTGCTTTTCTATTCTTTATCCCTCTGGGAGTATGGACCCAGGATCACTATTGGGTGCAGAAGGTGGAAGGTCTGGCTTCTGTAATTGCTTCTCCACTAAACATGGGCATTGACAGGTCGATCCATACTCCCAGCCTAAGACTGGCTTATTTCTTTGTGTCTAATTTACAAAAAAAAAAAAAAAAAATCTTTACTTCATGTAATAGAATAGACAGAAGTTGAGGAGGAAGAGGAACTTCACACCGCTTCTTCCCCCATGCAGGAGGGGATGTAGGGTTTAAACTCAGGTCCTTGTACATGGTAATATGTGCACTCAACCAAGTGTGTCACAGCCCAACCCCTAGAATGTCTTATTTCTAGCTTAATAAAAAATTACGTATGTGATAGCAAATATGAGTCTTAAAAGAAAAACAGAGTCAGTCTGAAGTTTCCCTTAATATTTTTAGAGTGTTAGTGAAAATAAAGAGAAGGAACTGGTCTGTCTTCCACTAACAAAGATATCAGCCTCCATCACTGTCTCCCTTATCACTTACACTGCACCAATACAGGTGCCATTGTGTATCCTTGAGTCCCTGCCAGGTGACAGATCTCCAGCCCATGGGCAGCGTGCAGCAACCTAGATTTACTTGCCCCCTCCTCACCAGACTGTAAAACTGTCACGTGAAAATCAAGCTACAAAACATTTGGTCTCCAGACTAGCATAACTCACTTAGAATGCTTTAAAACACATATTTTTTTCAGTCTTAAGAAAGGTTGATGCCTTCTATATTCACATTAGAAATAAATAAATAGGCAGTGATGCACCCAAACTTAAGTGCACACATCACAATGCACAAGCACCCTGGTTCAAGTCTCTGGTCTCCACTTGCAGGAGAAAAGCTTCACAAACAGTGAAGCAGTGCTATAGGTATCTTTCTTTCTTTCTCCTTCTATCTCCCCCTTTCCTCTTGATTTTTCAGTAGCTAGTCAATAAATAAATAGGTAAAATATTCTTTTAAAGAAAGTGATGAAGCTAGAGCTATTACTATAGTACTGTCTGTAGTTCTTACTCTCCCTTCAGTATGCCCATACCTCAAAGCAAAGCAACAGTAACCCTCTGCAAATGCACTAAAATTTGATTAATACTATACATAAAGCTAGCTAAGTCCTTAGACATGAATAATCTCACATAAACCTCAGAGCACCTTCAAATAAGTGGATAAGTTCTATCCATGAAAATTAAAATGGGGAGTTGGGCGGTAGTGCAGCGGGTTAAGCACACATGGCGCAAAGCGCAAGGGCCGGCGTAAGAATCCGAGTCCCTGGCTCCCCACCTGCAGGAGGTCACTTCGCAAGCAGTGAAGCAGGTCTGCAGGTGTCTATCATTCTCTCCTCCTCTCTGTCTTCCCCTCCTCTCTCCATTTCTCTCTGTCCTATCCAACAACAACAACAGCTATGACAATAACAACTAACAACAAGCACAACAACAAGGGCAACAAAATGGGAAAAAAAGCCTCCAGGAGCAGTGGATTTGTAGTGCAGGCACCACCATACATCCCCCCTGCCATAACCAAAGGTCTGTGTCCCCATCCTCACCCCTGTAGTTCCCCTGCAGTCTTAGGAACAGGTTGACTTTTTATTTATTTATTTTTTTGCCTCCAGGGTTATCTCTGGAGCTCGGTGCCTGCAATATGAATCCACTGCTCCTGGAGATCATTTTTCCCATTTTGTTGTCCTTGTTGTGGTTGTTATTGTTGTTTTAAGCTGTTACTGTTCTTGGATAGGACAAACAGAAATGGAGAGAGTTGGGGAAGACAGAGAAGAGGAGAGAAAGATAGACACCTGCAGGCTAGCTTCACCACTTGCGAAGCAACCCCTGTGCAGGTGGGGAGCCGGGGGCTCAAACCGGAATCCTTTGCACCATGTGTGCTTAACCCACCGCACTACCACCCAGCCTCTGGTTGACATTTTTTTTTTCACATTCATATGTTCAGTTCTCTATATCTACATACGAGTGAAACAATTGTGTAGTTGTCCTTCACCTCCTTACTTGCTTTACTAACCATAATTTCTACTTCCATCCTTTTTATCCCAAAGGACACAATGTCATCTTTTTCTGGCTGTATAATACTCTTTTGAGTACATGCCCCATAACTTTTTGATCCAGTCATCTGTCGAAGGGCATTTTGGTTGCTTCCAAGTTTTTGCTATTGTGAATAAAATCACTTTGAACATGGACAGGACATACATTCAAAGGATAAGAAAGCCCTTCCAGAACCCAATTCATTTGGCAATTCAGTCCTCTCAAGAACCTCCAACAGAATGATCAAGATGGACAATACTCAAAGCTAGGATAATAGCCCAAGAAAGAATATATTTCCTATCATTACAAAACTGTGCCCTACCAACACTATAGTGATAAAAGCTGATTTTTATTGAAATATTCTTTGAAAGGATATAAATATATTTCATTTGATCTTTGGCCAAGTAGGCTTTTTGGATCTACAATACTAATCATACCTGTGTAATTGTTCAGCTTGATACTACAAACTACTGAGATAAAAGGGGCACTAAATTTCTGAATTTTAATACCAGAAGCTTTTTAAAAACACAATCTTCATATAATTATCCCTAAAAGAATTACCTAGAAACATGTCAAAATAATCCACAAATGTTTCATTGGGTAAGCCCACATCTAATGATGCCACTCTCTGGCATCTATGCGTCCTTTACACTGCCAGATTTGGAGAACACAGGAAGTTGGAGTCACCACCCGGCTCCCCTCTGAAACTGGAATTTGGAAGTAGAGATTTCCCTTCTAAATTTTATTCCCATGAAAATGTCAAACAATCTCAAAAGTTTCTTTCCAATCTGCAAAAAATAATAATTCAGTGCACAATAAGCATGTGTATCTTCATGTATTAGACACAGAAAACTGTTTTTGACTTAATGCAAATATCCAGCTACATAAAATTTAAATAAGTTAATATAATCAGAAATGTAGCATCTATACTGTAAATCAATAAGCCCCACCCCGAACCCCCCAATAAAGTGAAGGGAAAAAGAAATACAGTAGGGCAGAATGATGGCACAGCTGTTTGAGTGCACAAGGTACAATGAACCAAAGGACCCTGGTTCAAACCCCTGATCTCCACCTTTGGGGAAAGCTTCATGAATAGTGAAGCAGTGCTGCAGGTATCTCTCTCCATCCCTCTCTACATCAGCACCCCAGCCCTCTCAATGTCTGTCTTGATACAAAATACATAATTAAATATTTAAAAATAAACATAGTATCAAGAACCCTCCATAGAAACAAAAGGTGGGCTAGCAGTGTGTTGCTTTGCCATGTGTGTGACCCAGGTTCGAGCTTGGCCCCTATAGCACTGAACTAACACACACTCACAGTGGAAGGAAGAAACAAAGGTAAGGAAGGAAGGGAAGCAGGGAGGGGAGAGGGAGAGAAGGGGAAGGAAAAAAGGGAGGAAGGTTCTACTCTAGAATTCAGTCACTGAATTTTAAGCAAATGATTATGGCTCCTATACTGGAATTTTCATTAATAAAATACAGAAAACTGTAGTGTCAAAGTACCAGAAACAAAAACTTTTTATAAGTTTGACCTTAAAATTAAAGTATAAATTTTATACATAACAGATATAATACAAGCTGTTAATTGTCTTAATTACAAGATAAAGACAATATAGTAATAATATAGTTTCCCAGATACATCTTTCTTTAGAGAGAACAGTACAGACCAGCATGAGTATTCTGGTTTAGTTCAATAAATTGTATAGATTAAAATTAAAGGGTGCCGGGTAGTGGCACATCAGGTTAAGCACAAATAGCACATAAGGCAAGGACAAGCTCAAGGATCCCAGTTCAACCCCCCAGCTCCTGACTAGCAAGGAGGTTGCCGTTACAAGTGGTAAAGCAGGTCTGCAGATGTCTTTCTCTCTCCCTATCTTCCACTCCCTTGTCAATTTCTCTCTGTCCTATCCAAAAAAAAAATTTTTTTAAATGGCAAGAGCAGTGGATACATAGTGCAGGCACCTAGACTCAGTGATAACCTCGGAGGCAAAAAGAAAGGAAAAGAAAAGAAAATTAAAGTTGGCATTTGAGCTCATAATCAGGCTAGTGTTTCTGACTTGTGAGAATCAGTCACTCAGAACCTGCTTTTTTTTTTTTTTTAGTAGCAACATTGGGGAAGTAAAATAAGTCTTAACAGTGCTTTTCTTTATCTTCTCTTCTCCCACCTGGGAGACTGCTCAAGAGGAGCATGAGATAGGCAGAAATACTAAGCAAAAGAGAGGGCTGACAACTAATAACGGAAATGATCGACTAGCGATGCCATATGCAATTTGAGCAGATGGAAACATCCCTTGATTGATAGTACATCTTTACCTGTAGACCACAATTTCAACAATACCACTTGATTTGTAGCAGATTTAAGAATCAGCAAGAAATCACATCAAAATGAACCCGGGTTGAATGCACACAATTTGTCAGCTACTACTCTGAGCCAAAGTCTTAAATATATATGTAAAATTAAATTCATCAACCATCATGTTTGACAGCACATGCTTTTGGCCTTGACTGAAGTTATTGAAAACCTGAATAAAGGAAATGATTGGAGTTATTTTTAAAAATCAAAGCACCTGAGTCTCTGCTGGGCTCTTCCTTCTGTAATATAGATAAAAAGGCTCTTTTGTACTTCTGTATGCAGATACCAGTTATTAGTAGTTGAGCTTAAATTAAACAATTACTCACCTTAATTTGCAAGCATATACATTCATGAATTAGGTAATTTTTCTTTTTTCTAAAGTACCCTATACACAGTTTCTAATTATATCTTAAACACACATATAATTACTCTTTCTAAAATGCTGATCTATTAAGAGAATTAAAAAAGGAAATAACACCCAATTTTTAAGTGAAAACTGAATCACAGGTCATTTTTTTGTTTTATTTGAGGTCTGATCATACTTATAGAATCTGAGAAGAAGTAAGAGAGAGAGAGAAAGAAAAAAAACTATTTCCATTCAAAGAGCTGTCCATATGGGGGCCTGGCGGTGGCGCACTGAGCTAAGGGCACATAGTACAAAGAACTGCCTATCTTTTTATCTTCATATGTGCTGCTGTTTCTGGCTTGGCTTTTGCAGGACTAGTGTAGAAAGAAGGACAGAAACATAATAGGCTCGAGGTAATATTCCTATTATATATATATATATTTAACACATGGTTGGTACCTATTGACAGCAACAAGGAATAGGCATCTATAACCTAGTTTTACATCTATAGAATATATGTGTCATATGTAGTGCAATCTCAGGTTTTGAAAGCAGGTTCTAGCAGAGTCTTTGCTGAGTAGCCAAAGAGACAGTGCACACAGTGCCCCATCAATTATGCAGACCTAAAGTGCTGAAATGCAGTTTCTCCTTGCATCTAAGAGATCAGTTTGACCTGACATCAATTTTGTGATGTAGGTTGTTGTTTGCTTTTTCTCTCCTTTTTTAATCATTAGAATCAAATTCCTTTAGAATTAACAAGACAACAAAGTATCTATTACCATGACTTATCACCCAATCAAAATGGTATTCTATTTTTCATTATTATTTTCAAGGAAGAAAAGGAGAAAGCAGCCCTTTACTGTCCCAAGGACAAGAGGTGCTGTGTAAATGTTTCAATCCAGAATCTTAGATATGCCACCTGCTGCCCTTGTTTCCCCAAGTCCCATATCTATTCCCTGAACCAGACAAGATGTTGATGGCAGAAAATCAGAAGTGGGAATCAGAACTAAGTCTTGTTGCCTAGAGACTCAAATCAACAACAAACAGTTCTGAGCATGTGGGTAGTCTCTAAAATACATCACTGCCCAGTACTGCTATATTGGCCCAATCTATCAAGTTGAGCTCCTGCCTCTTCATCTGCTTGGCTGAGGCAAATACTTGGGCACGGTCTTGCCAGAACTCACTCTGCTGTCTCTCAGGAATGGATGGATCCTGTTAAGAAGCATAAAAAGGCTAAATACATCAAACAATGCCTGTCTGACTTTGAAAGTGGCACACGGGGGTTCTTCTGGACTTGCCCAATATACTACACTGATACCAACACCAACTCCTACTCACCATCACACCCACCCTGCCATCACCTCATCCTACCATCCTCTAAAAGTTGTGTCGTCCATTTTATTTCCTCCAGTAGTAGTAATTCTCATTTTTGCTTTCAGAATAAACACACACACACAGTGTGATAACCCAAGGGAACTATGACCTGTTCTTCTTTCCTTGAAACTACACAGAGGAAGTGGTGGCACAGAGTCCTGATCTTCAGTGAAGACCTGGGCATTATGGGAACCTGAATCACCTCGTGTGGAGAGCTACCATCAGCCCTGGAGCCACCAGTCTGCCTTTAGAATGATGCCAGGGAGGTAAATAAATGTATTTATTGTTTGACATATGTTTGTAGCTCCTGTTATAGGGGCTCAGCCTACTCCCTAAGTAATCCATCTTCCCTAGTTCCCTCTGGTTTATTCAGATGTTTCATTAGGAGGTTCTTCTTCAAAGCAAAAGCCAGCCAGCCATCTGAGGAAATGTTCTACTTCACTTATCATTAGAGAAATGCAAATTAAAACCACACTGATATTCTACCTCACACCTGAATGACCTTCATCATCAAAATTGGAGTTGAGTGTTGGGGACACATGGAGAAAGAAGGATTCTATTATATACTGTTGGTGGGTGTGCAAACTGGTATAGCCACTATGGAGAACAGTATGGAGAATCCTTAAACACATACAAATGGGAATACCTTATGATCCAGCCATGCCACTCTTAGGCATTTATCCAAAAGACATGAAAACACTAATTCAAAGGGACTTATGCACGCCCACATTTATATAGTCAAAATATGAAAGCAACCTAAATGCCCATGGACAGAGGACTAAACAAATAAATTGTGGGTGGGGTGGAATGGTGGTATACCTCGTAGAGTGTACACATTACAGTGTGCAAGAATCCAGGTTCAAATTCCCATAACCCACCTGCAGTGGGCAAGCTTCCCAAGTGGTAAAGCAGTGCTACAGGTCTCTCTATCTCTCTCTCCCCCCCTGCCCCTCCCCTCTCTCTCCTTCACCTTCCCTCCCCTCTCAACTTCTCTCTGTCTCTATCCAAAATAAAAATATTTAAAAAGTAAAAGCTTAAAGAAGTTATGGGACATATACTCAATGGAGTATTACTCAGCAATTTTAAAGATGATACTGTGTCCTTTGGGATAAAGGTGATTTATTAAAGTAAGAATGAAGTGAAGGACAACTACCAGATGGTTTCCACTCACATGTGGAATACAGACAACAACATGAACTTGAAAGAACAAAAAAGTAGTTAACCTATCTTTAAGACTTTGGGACAATTTTGGTGGTTACCAATGAGGGTGTGGGGAATAGAACTTTGGTGGTAAAAGTGGTATAGGACTCTACCCCTATTATCTTATAAGCTTGCAAATCACTATTAAAACTCTAATTAAGAAATTTAAAAAGGCCACTTGGTTAAGTATACATATGGCCAAGTGCAAGGACCTGAGTTTGAGCCCCAGTTCCTCACCTACAGGGAGGACACTTCATGAGCCAGGAAGCAGAGCTGCTTTCTATCCCCCACCCTCTTCAATCTCTCTCTGTCCTATCAAAATGAAGTATAAAGTAGAAAAATAAAATGAAAAGATGGTTTCCGGGAGTAGTGGATTCGTGGTGTCAGCACTGCATGCCAGAGATAACCCTGATGGCAATTAAATAAATAACAAGGGTCAGCAAAATGTTCTGGGTAAGACTCAACCATAAACACTTCTCAGAATTTGCTGGTAACATACATCTCTGCTATGTGTTAGTTTCTATTTGTGCGTGTATTTTTTAACACTCCTTTAAAAAAATAAAACCTGTTGTTCTCAACTTAAAAGGTCTAACAAAAGCAGGTCCTGAAGATGGCCTTCAGGACACAGAGTTGACTGGCCCCTGGAGACAACAATAGTTCTAACTTCCTCCAGATTAAAAAAAAAATGAAAAAAAGTAGCTCTTTGGTATTTTCAGTTAATTATAGTTATGTATAGGAAAGAAGAACAAAGCAATGTGATAAGAGGCTTAGAGCCAGGTTAGATGCTGCACAAGCAGAAAAGGAAGGAAACAAATTGTACTGCCTGTTGATTTGTTTGCATCACTGCTCCTGAAGTATCCCTTTTGGTGCTTATCCTAGCATCCCTCTTTTCTAAGAGAAGGCTTCCAAGTGTGGGGATCAATTTCATAAATCCCCTTGTCAGTGCTCTCCATGCAGCAAATGGTCAATTAAGTATGGTCAATTGTGTTGCTCATTGATGATTTCACCATTCTTTTCTTGTTCATAACACAGTGCAGTGATGCCTGCACAGAAAAACAAGTAAAAGGACAGATCTGCTTGTCTTCAAACATTTCTTCCATTGCCAGCAAGCTCAATATTTTGATGTAAAGGTGGGATAGGTGATAACTCCAGTGAACTAAAGTAGAAAATATACTAGAAAGAACTAACAACAGCATTTGAGTTGTCATGCATTAAGACTAAAGACTCTCCTATTTTCTTGGAATGTAAACTGGTACATCTACATGGGGAATCTAGAATTATGAAAAGAATTAATCATTTTTATTATTCTGAATACTAGAGAGCCTCACTTAAGGGCAGGTATGAAACATTCCCTCTGGTAATGACAACTTGAATATATTCTTGGAAATTTAGGTGAGCTCTGTAATATCAGAGAAAAAAATAATAATTTCTAGCTGAATGGCCAGAAACACCTTCCAGAATCAAACCGAAGTACTGAACCAATCTCTTTGCAATTTCACCATTAATTTGAGGGGTAGCTGTAAGTTAGCCTACAAAGGATGTATATTTAACAAATTAATGTCATTTTTTCCTTTTGTATCTAATATTGTGTTTTTAAAAAACAATTCAGGGGGCCAGGTGGGTGGTACATCTAGCTGAGTTCACTTTAAGACTCCATTCAAGCCCCTGTCGCCACCTTCAAGGGGAAAGCTTCACAAGTGGTAAAGAAGGTCTGCAGGTATCTATCTCTCTCCCTCTTTATCACCCCCTTTCCTCTCAATTTCTGACTCTCCCTATCCAATAAATAAGTAAAGATAATAATAAAAATTGGAAAACAAAAATCCAGGCAGAAAAGCCTAAAGAGTGGTCTATAGATACTTGCTTCATATTTTATACTCTTTAAATCAGAGAAGAGCGGGGCACTGAAATCAACCAGGACTTGAATTATTATTATTATTTCGCTGACTTGAAGAGTCCACCATGTCACACTGTACCTTCTTGACAGTTCTTTTGCTTTTGTGATAGTCCATTGCTCTGCTTACCTACTCCGAACTTTCCTTCTTTCAGAATAGCTGTTTGTACTATCCTGTATCTTTCTGTTTTGTTTTGTTTTTAATGTAATTGCTTTATAAGCTAGTCCTACATCCACAAACAGATTTCAATCTCCTTAAGAACTGTATATCATACTTCCCTTCCAATTATCACCAAAAAATATGGCCCGAGCTAGAAAGAAAGAGCTCGATAAACATTTGCTGAACAGAGTTGAGTTAATTTCCCTTTTCAGGGTCTGAAAGAAAAGACACAATACCTACACTGACTGGATAAGGATAAGTCTCACCCCTCTTCTCCTAATTCTCCACTGGAGCAAGGATTATGGCCCTGAAACCACCATAAGGCTCTTAATAGTCCCTGATCATCTACAGTGCAAACACAATTTATCCTGCACAAAGGTTTATGAAGAGGTCCTGGGAGGCATGGCCCAAACTAATTACTGGGTACAACTATCTCATTAGTCCAGCAAGGAAAGTTGTTAGGATTTCAAATTACATTAAAGCTATCTTGTCTGAGTTAGAGTTTAAAACAAACTGCTTTCTTTTCTCCCAGAATTTCCTGTGTGAATGATAAATACTCCAAGCCAAATCTTCCTTGTACTTTGCCCCATATTCCACCTTCCACAAAATTGTTTTCTTCCAAGCATTAGGAAGGAAAATAGGCATAGACTTTTGATGATGGGAGTGGTAAAAAAAGACTATACTGTAAACCACGACTCAATAAAGTTCTAAAGTTAAAAAGGAGGAGGAGAAGGTGGGGAGGAAGAGAAGGAGAAGTAAAATGGATACAGAAACCTTAGCAGCCTGTTTGGACATGACTCTGTGTTACATTAAGAGGGCAGCACTATTTGGATAGTGAGCTGCTTTGCTAAGTGCATGACCCAGATTTGACACTGGTCCTCACTGCATTGAAGGAAGCCTCAGTACTGTAATGTGTGTGTGTGTGTGTGTGTGTGTGTGTGTGCGTGTGCGTGTGTGCGTGTGCACGTGTGTGTTTCTCTCTGCCCCCTTCTCTAACTCTGTTTCTTTCTCTCTCTCCCTCCCTCCCTTCTTAACACACACACACACACACACACACACACACACACACACACACACACACACAATCTCTCTGCTTCTGTCTTTACCTTTAAAAATTACATACACATATGTGAAAGATGTATTTCCATCTTTCTTCTTTACCACAATTATTGCTGGGGCCCACTGCAGTAATTTCTTTTCTTTTCCTTTGACAAAGTGGGGGGGCGGTGTACAGAAAGAAGGTGAGATACCTGTAGCACTACTCCACTAATGTGAAGCATCCCTCCTGGAGGTGGGGACCAAATGCATGAGCACAGATCCTTGTACATGGTAACACTTGCACTCTACCCACTGAGTCACTGCCCAGAACCCTACACTTCTATTTCTAACTCGGGAAATTAGTCCTTATATGTTAATCACATCTATTTAAATATCAGCACCCAATGATTCACTCATGTAGTTCTTTATTTGCATAACCCTCTCCTTTATCTGTACAATTCCACACTTAGTCACTACAATTATACTCTAATTTTATTTCCCCTTGATTTCTTACTGTAGCATGTTTGTTCATTCTTCTCAGTTGTTACATAAAGTTTTTACATAAATGCATAGAGTACAAAGATTGGAGTACATTAATATTCACATATGCATGTGTATGTGTATAAGCATGTCTACACACCTCTCCATACACATTCTTCCATGGTCAACCTATAGTTTACAGATTTAACTGTTTCCAAAACATCAGTAACATTTTTCAAAACCCTGCCCTGCATCTTTATACAGAAACATAATTATACACCATGATTAGGTCCTTAGAAGAATGAGTCTATGCTGGCATGCTGTGGCTGATTTAAATTACGTGGTTTCGGAAGCTGGGTGGTGGTGCGCAGCAAGTTAAATGCACATGGTACAAAGCGCAAGAACTAGCATAAGGATACAGGTTCGAGCCCCCAGCTCCCCACTAGCAGAGAGTTCGCTTCACAGGTGGTGAGGCAGGTCTGCAGGTGTCTTTCTCTCCCGCCTCTGTCTTCCCCTCCTCTCTCGATTTCTCTCTGTCCTACCCAACAACGACATCAATACCAACAACAATGATAAACAACCAACAACAAAAGGGGGGGAAAACTATGTGGCTTCTAGATTCATGAGCCTGGTACATTAAAGTCCATAAACCCCCAATAGCTCACTAAGCAAGGGTAAAAAAACTTAAAACCCAAGATGCAACAGAGAAGTGGGAGAGCTGAATAAGCTACAGGCTAGATACTAAAGCAAGGACGCAGCACCTGATTATCACAGTTAAAGGTGGATGCAGGCTTGTTTGCAATCTACAAACACAGAGTCTGGAGCTGTGCATGTATAGAGCAAGGTGAGCCTTGGACCCACCTGTAGTGTTTACTGCCAGAACAGAAGGAGGATAAGGGGAAGGGATGCAGAAAATAAGACCAGCACTTAGGAACAGATCACAGCTCTATGAGCAGTCTTTTCAAAAAACAATGTGTCACTCAAAGAAATACTAGGTCAAGACAAAACCAAGACTGAAGCCCAATTATATAAACTGGACCAACCAAGAGATAGATGTGTAAGTAAAGTGCTTGAGTAAAGTAATAACTGGAGGAAAAGGACAAAGCAGCACAGGGCTTCTCTTTTTCTTTTCTCCTCCTTTTCCTTCTTCTTTTTAAAGTGAGTTATAAAATTACAAGATAACAGAGGGGTAAAACTCCACACCATTCCCTTGACCAGAGATCTGGATCTCTGATGTAAGCTATAGCTGTTCTCTTGCGGTTGTAGACATGAATTATTATTCCTACAACTATCTGTCTATATTTGTATATATTTTCCCTTTTTCCCTATGATCCCATCCCATCTTCTCTTCCTTTCCAAGTCACATGTACACCAATTACTACATCCAAATGCCCCCCCCTTTTTTTTTGCTCTTCTTCTTCTTCTAGCGTTTGCCCTTCTTCTGTAGCCAGTCAACAGCGTCAGGTTGAGCCTGATGTAAAGTTTCAAGACCTCCTTTAAATCTGGAGAGGTGGCAGTCATTGACTATGTGGGTCATAGTCTGTCTGGAGCTGCAGGGGCAGTTCGGGTCGTCTCTGGCTCCCCAGCGATGGAACATAGCGGCGCACCGGCCATGGCCTGTTCGATAGCGATTGAGGAGGGCCCAATCATAACGTGCTAGGTCAAAGCCGGGTTGACGCTTGCAGGGGTCTGTGATGAGGTGTTTGTTCTTTACCTCAGCTGACTGCCAACTCTGTTTCCAAGAGTCTGGAACAGAGAAGTTCAGTGTAGGCGTAGGGGACCAGATTGGGTGACGAGACGTCAAGCGTTGGACAGCGTCTAAGCCTAGGTGAGTCTTCATTGAAGTGTGAGTAAGGAGGGCTACCTCTCTCGACCTAATATGTGAATGTTCTCAACTTTGCTGAATAAAGTTTAAAATTCCTGGGGAAAAGAAGAAAAAGAAACCCAGGCAGCTGTCGCTGGCACAGTGAGCTATAACCAAGCCTCCCACCCCACACCACCCCCCACCCCCCACAACTGTTTGGGTGAGGTCCCAGGCACTCCCTGACCTGGAGAGAATGGGCTTGGCTCTGGAGCTGGGAATAGTTGGCATTCAAGGCGTGAGTCAACCACATCAGAAAAGAGCTGCTGGCACAACCCAGCATTCATAGTGTGAATGCCTTCATCTGCTACCACAGACTAGAGACACCAGGAACATCTCCTCCCTCAAGAGAACCTGCAGATGAACTGGGGAGCTCCTTTCCTCCAAGCTATAGGGGCAACGGGGAACCTGAGGTCTTCCTGACAGCTCTGCAGAAAGAAGAAAAAGGAGAAGAAACTCATGGATCACAGCATTGACGAAGGGAGAGTAGGATGACCACAGCCAGTGGTGAGGAAGGAGAGGAGTCTCAAGGTGCTATCCACTGTCTGACTGAGGAGCACTGGCTTGAAAGAACCCATCCCACCCCCTACTCTGGATGCATTCAGCCTCTGCACCCGAGTGAGGGTGGGAACTTGAGGCTAATCTTGTTCTTCTTTTAGGGAGTTCTTCTATGTCTAGAAGAGACCTCGTTTTCAAGATTCATTCGTTGGTTAATTTACAAAAGAGAGAAGAAGAGAGAGAGAGACTACATGCCAGAGCATCACTCTGTCATATGCTAGGCTAGGGATCCAACTCAGGACTTCATGCATGCATAATATATTAGAGAACCAGGGTTCAAATTCTACAGCCCAACCTGCAGAGGGGAAGCTTTATGAATGGTGAAGTAGTGCTGCAGGCATCTCTCCTGCTAAAGAAAGAAGAAATAAAGACAACAGGTATGAACATTAGGTAGATCCAAGAGGGAGAGGTGTTGCTACCCGTCAGGAATAGCAGTCACTCTGCAGTGACGCCTACAGTCAGTAGCAAGGACCTCCAGAGAGGAGACCGAGCTTATTTTGCTGCCACTGTATTCCTGGCATCAAGGACAGTGCCTGGCACACAGCAAGCCTTCCCCACATATTTTCTGAATGAAGGACAAGATAGATATTTTTTTAACTTTTTTTTTTTTTGCCTCCAGAGTTATCGCTGGGGCTCAGTGCCTACACTACAAATCCACTGCTCCTACAGGCTATTTTTTCCCTTTTGTTGCTTTTGTTATTATTATTGTTGTTGTCATTGCTATTCTTGTTGTTGGATAGGACAGAGAGAAGGCAAGAGAGGAAGGAAAGACAAAGAGAGGGAAAGAAAGATAGACACCTACAGACCTACTTCACCACTTGTGAAGCAACTTCCCTGCAGAGTACCTGTCTTGAGTATTTAGAACTTATAGCATGAACTAGCTCATATTAAAAGTAATAAAACCCACTGAGAAATATGGCACCAGGAACTGGTAGCACAGAATTGCCCAAAGCACAGAAAGCATGTCTGGAGTGATGTCAAGAGAGGAAAGACTCCCTAAGAGGTCAGTCACAGTACTTTACGTGGAGGATTATACTGAAAAATAAAAGGCAACTACTACTTACAGAATTGTAAAAAAAAAAGTTTCTTGTAAGAAATACCAGTATGAATGACAAAGATAACATGAATGCATAAATTTTAAGAGCTGAATTTTCACAGAGTAGATAGAGCAGCATTTCTGATCATTGTCTGCACTCTGGAATCAGCACACACTGAGATCTGTACCAGTTCCATCATCTCACTGGGTCTGGACTACCATAGCTCTCACCAGAAAACCAGAATGATAAAAGCACTTTGGATCACTGGCAGAATTCATACAGATGGCAATCGTTGTGTTGGTTAGGTTGTGATCGGCAGATGCAATATTATTTGATATGGATTGTGAGAGGCATACGGGAAAGTGGGCCCTATACAATGGTTCCAGGACTGGGGGAAGTAGAGGCTCTATAGTGGAGATGTAAGGTTCCTGCTATCTTAGGGTTCAAAAAGACAATCGATAGTTAATACTATCATCACATTATTTGGTAATTGGGTTAACTTTGAAAAGTCCTTTTGTTAGGGTTTGCTGTACAGTACCAAGTATCTTGTATATAGCTGTGCTATTGGTTGCTTCTGATCTACTTGGTCTAGGCTTTTGAGAGAGTCTGCATATCAATTACACAGCCTATATATTAAAAAGATTCAGTTTGTGTTTTGAAAAACTTTGAGACATACAATTAATTTTCCCTCTCTCGTATTAATTAACTAGTGATTTATATGACTACATTTTACTAGGAGTGTACATAAACATCATTCCCACCACCAAAAGACTGTGACCCATGCCTCCCACCCACTCCCACCCCCCCACTGTCCCAGGAAGCTGCATGTCTACCCCTCACCACAGGGTTTTTACTTTGGTGCCCTACTTACAATTTGGTCAGGTCCTGCTTTTAGTTTCCCTTTCAGATCTTCTTCCTCAACTTCTGTTGATGAGTGGGATTATCCCATACTCATCTTTATCTTTCTGACTTAGCTCACTTAACATAATTCCTTCTAGCTCTGTCCAAGATGGGTCAGTGAAGGTGGGTTCATTGTTCTTGATAGCTGCATAGTATTCCATTGTGTATATATACCACAGCTTTCTCAGCCACTCATCTGTTGTTGGGCACCTGGGTTGCTTCCAGGTTTTAGCTATTATGAACTGTGCTGCTATGAACATAGGAGTACACACCTCTTTTTGGTTGGGTGTTATGCTTTGAGTCCATGATTGCTCAACAATTTGTTTGGCTTCGTATGTTAACTCTCTTTTCAGTCACCAGGTTCCAGATGTCATCAGGATGCCGGCCAGGCTTCCCTGGACTGAAGACCACACCAATGTGTCCTGGAGCTCCGCTTCCCCAGAGACACACCCTACTAGGGAAAGAGAGAAGCAGACTGGGAGTATGGACCGACCAGTCAACGCCCATGTTCAGCGGGGAAGCAATTACACAAGCCAGACCTTCTACCTTCTGCAACCCACAATGACCCTGGGTCCATGCTCCCAGAGGGATGGAGAATGGGAAAGCTATCAGGGGAGGGGGTGGGATATGGAGATTGGGTGGTGGGAATTGTGTGGAACTGTACCCCTCCTACCCTATGGTTTTGTTAATTAATCCTTTCTTAAATAAAAAAGAAAAAAAAAAGAATTCATACAGATGGACCCAAAGAAAGGTGGTTTAGCACACAAATATCCCATCAATACCAAATGGGGACATATGTGCAGAAATGGTGAGACTCAAAATATCAGAAATGATGTGTATATATAAAAAGGTGTGTAAAAATATATAAATCAGAATATAGTCGGTAAGGGCAGCAAGACAGCTCACCTGGGAAGGCTTGTGCTTTGTCATATGTGCACTGTGCCAATTAGAGGCCTGCTAAACTGAGCATTTCAGTACTGGGGGAAGCTTTGGTGTGTCTCTCTTTCTCTCCCTCTCCCTCCCCGTGAATATGGGATGATCTCACTCATAGGCAGAAGTTGAAAAACAAGATCAGAAGAGAAAACACTAAGCAGAACTTGGAATGAAGTCTGTATATTGCACCAAAGTAAGACTCTGGGGGGCGGGGGTCAGTTCCTGGAAAACGATGGCACAGGGCCTAGTGGGCGTTGTATTGTTATGTGGAAAACTGGGAAATGTCATGCATGTACAAACTATTGTATTTACTGTCAACTATAAAACATTAATCCCCCAATAAATAAATTTAAAAATGAAAAAGAAGAAAGGAAAAGTCATCCTGAAGTAGTGAAATCAAGTGACATTAACAACGACAGTTGGAAAACCCCTGATTTCTTGACTACCCCTGAATTATAATGATTTCTATTTCTTGGCTGAATGATTTTTCTTAATTACTAATAGCTATGTATTACATCAGACATGACAGAAATTCTTAGTTAACTCTGTAGTTCTGTCTGCAGCTGCCAGGGATGTTTTGGCCCTATCAGGCTTACATGAATCCCACCTTATCAGATAGTCCTGAACTATGCCGACATCCCTAGAGTAAGATCCAGACTTGCAGAGTAAACATAGAATCAGATATAATCACCAGAATTGGAGATAACAAGACTGATATAGAGTGGCCTAGCACTGGGAGAGAGATCATTCAATTCCATATGCCGCATACCTTTCAGATGTTTATGTACACCTTTGACATATCTATATACATACATACCCAATAACTAGAGGGACAGCAACCTCGCTCTGGAGATTAGGCAGAACCAATGAAGACATTTAGCAGAACTTCCTTTTAAGATGTACACCATGTGTCGGCAACTCCATATCCCCTTTAGTCTCTCACTATTAATGGTGAGACAAAAAAACAAACCTAGTTTATTTCTCAACCCTAAATGCAAATGAAATTCTTATCCCCTGCATCCAGCATGTTTTTTTTTTTTTTATAAAAGAAGAAGGAGGAGGAGGAGGAGAAAGTAGGAAAGTCCAATGCCAAATCAGAGTTTTAAGCTATTCAAGTGGAAGCAGAATACTTATACCTTTATTACACAATGAGAGGCCTAAAGGTCACAGGTAAAACAGAATACTTCTCTGGAAGATATGGACATGAACAATCATGTAAAATGCACAGCCACAGTCTTTCACAGCCAACAGGGTAAAAGAGTTCATCAAATAAGTGGGACTCCGATGAACTCGAATTTTCTTCTGCTGGTCTGGGAGCACAGCTCTTCCATCTGAGGAGGAGGAGTTGAAGACTGCAAGATGGCAATTTTCAGAGTGTGGTTTGGGGGTTTAATTCTGTGCCTCTCCCACACCTCCCCACGCACACTTCAATCTGCGCCACATGAGTGAATTTATATTATACCACTTCCTGTTCTCCTTAGGATTTTTGTCATATTTTTTTCTGTGACTTCTTTATACCATCTGTGAAAAACTCTCTCTCTGCCTTTGGACTGATTGATTAAGCTTCTGAAAAATACTTATCAGCCCTTTTGGTAAGCTTGGTAATACCCAGCAATAGAAAAAAAAATTGGGGGAGTCAGGCGGTAGCACTGCGGGTTAAGTGCAGGTAGTACAAAGCACAATGACCGGCATAAGGATCCCAGTTTGAGCCCCCAACTCCCCACCTGCAAGGGAATCGTTTCACAAGTGGTGAAGCAGGTCTGTAGGTGTCTATTTTTCTCTCCCCCTCTCTGTCTTCCCCTCCTCTCTCGATTTCTCTCTGTCCTATCCAACGTCAAAATCAACAACAATTATAACTACAACAATAAAAACAAGAAGGACAACAAAAGTGAGTAAATTAATAAATAAATTAAAATAAGAAAAAAATTTTAAGCAAGTTAAGGTGCTATGGTCATCATTAGAACAACCAACCTATATTTACATTTTCATTCTACTTATGACAGTGAGAAGAAAGCAAAAGAAAATTGAATTAGAAGAAAAGAAAGGCTCTGTCTATACAAATGGTACAGTGTAAGTCATAAAAAAATAATTTGTAACAAAAGCCAAATTCAGTGTTTTTAAATCTATACAACTGTAAATAATGAGAATGTGAGCATTAGTATATGAAAGCGGAAAGCTCTCTCTACTACTCTAGAAATACCTAGATTCAAATTTAATATGGAGTGACTGGAAAACAAAACAACAGTGATTCCAAAAATAACCCTTCGATTTGGTTGTCAGACATACTGAGTTGTCAGAAAAGTCATGATGTATTTTCCTATGATTTTCTATGTAAAAACACATCGTGACTTTTCTGACAACCAAATAACTAATATGACACACACATTTACAATAATCTCATTGAGAACTCCTTCAATTATGAGATTTTTTTCCCTCAAACATCTAATATAACTTAGTACAGATTTCACCTATGAACTATTATTCCCTCAGATTGCTACCAAGGCTACAATGGCAGCAAAAATTGTCATGATGCCACTGAAAAAACCCTAATGATAACACTCTTTTGACTTCTACTTGCCTGCCAACCGAAGACACAGATTTGGGATCCATTCCTGTTATCTGAGCCCCATAATCCAGGACACATGTTGTCTTATCTCTCTCTACCTGTACCCCTACTCACCCTAAAGAAACACTGAATGTCATCCACTCTGCCCAGCTCCTGAACTCCCTGCAACTTTACAAATGCTGTGGCTCTGCCAAGAAGGTCTTCCTAGCCTAGCTGGCCTACCCAAGAAACACATGAACGCTTTCCACACTTGAGCTCAGTCATGTGCCTGCTCTACAGCACTGCCCTGCAGACCCCACTAAGGTGGGGTCTAAGTCAAGTAACTACCCAGCAATATGGTGTGCTTGCCAATGGAGGTGTGCTCAGTCAAGTAACTACCCAGCAATATGGTGTGCTTGCCAATGGAGACAGAATGGAATTCTGAGGAATAAATATCATACTGAGATCTTACCTAGCCTGATTTGTTCAACTTCTTGACATGGTTAAAAAGCCAAGGAATTGGACAAGAGATAACATGACACTGATACAAACAGACTCTCATGCCTGAGGCTCCAAGGTCCAGGTTCAATCCCCATACCATTATAAGCCAGAGCTCAGCAGCACTCTGGGAAATAAATAAGCATTAAATAAAAATAAATAAATATAAACAGATTAGTAATAGCCCTCATTCTTAAAGAGCTTACTGTTTACCAACAGTTTACATTTTTTACTTTTTCACACCACTGAGCACAACCTCGCCAGCAACATCAGAACAAGTGAAGGAATGAATGACTGAATACGCTATTCAAAAACCTTTCAAATGCACTGGAATTTTTGGACTAATGACCACCCACTTACTTCCACTCTGATTTAGGCTCTGATTTGCACCTTCTAAATTGTTTTGGTTTTGTTTGGTTGGTTGATTTACCAGGGTATGGCTCAGTTTTGGCTTATGGTTGTGCTGGGGATCAAACCTGAGACCTCAGAGTCTTAGACATGAAAGTTTTTTGCAGAACCATTATATTCTGTCTCCCCCAACCCTGAATTGTTTCATTAATAATCCCCTACTCTTCCTGCATTCAATCTCTGACTCTTGATGCTACAAGGCTGTACAGACATAGGCATACTCCTAAGAGTTCCAAAGTTACCCATAAGAACTGTATCATTTTCTAACTTGATAATAACTTTTATTTTTATATCCTCAGGACTATACCACTCTAGACTGACTTTTTCAGATATAAAGAGAGACAGACAGACTGGAAAAACAGAGACAGAGTGGAGGGACATCACAACACTGAATTTTCCCCACAGCAATGGGAGCTGGACTCAAACATGGGTCACAAGCATGGCAAAGCAGACACCCTCCCAAGTGAGCTATCTCACTGATCGTAGATAATAGTCTTTAAGATTCGCACAAATACACTCTAAACATCTGGCAAATCACCTTCTGGAGGGATGTCAGAAGTTTTCAGGTACTTAATTGTTTTTGTTTATAGCTCAATGTCCCTAGGAGTACCACTACAGTCATTATAAACCAATGTAAAAGATATTTGTAAACAAAACCTACAAAATCTATTTCAAACCAAGAAGCCAGTCAACTTACATCACTGAGCACTGTGATAAAAGGCTTTTCAATATCCACAACAAATTGGCAGGAGAAATGAGCCATCCCACAGTATGTCAATAGGACTTAAAAGAACCTGCGTATTAATAACCAGCAGCTTATTTACATCATAAATTAACATTCCAGGTTTTCAAAAACACATTGTCCAACATCTTAAACTAATGTTCATTTCTATTTATCACTCTGTAAATTGTAAATTTGTTTTGATTTAAAAGAAATGTGTTACTAGCACAAAGATATTTATTTTGCCTTTTGCTGGCACGATTTATGATAGAGACTGAGTAAAGTAGGGCAATAGAGAGGGAGAGAGAAAGAGTAACACCTACAGCCTGCTCCACTGCTAGTGAAGCTTTCCCCATTGTAGGCTGGGACCTCGGCATCGAACCTGGGTCCTGCCACATAGTAACTTGGGCACTTTATCAGCTGAAACAAGGCCCAGTCTCTGCTAACATGAAATTTAGAGAGCAATACAACCCAAATAATGTATGTACTTAATGAGGTTCTGCAGCTTACAAAAGGCTGACACAACACACACAAGGGAGAGCTGCTATAAAATCACATCACTCATTTCATGTATCACCCTCTCCCCTATGCCAGCCCCTTTCTCTCTCTCTAAGTAGCTAATGTTTCCTCTTGGCCAAATGTTCAGACTTCAACCTAGCTCCAAATAGGTATAAAATGCGCATCTCTTGCTTTGATATTTAAATATATGTTCCTTAACAATGTTCTTTATGTTTTCTTTTCAAAACACATTATATATAGCCTATGTTCTTAACAAACCCCCAGAAGGAACGGAATACAGAGCAAAGAGGTTCCCTGATGAACTGAAACTTCAACCACTACTTCACAGACCTGAAAACAAATTGTATTGTGAATTAAGTCCACAAATATAGTGGAGAAATGTAGTGGCTCATTTTCTCTTTTTTTTCCCTCCAGGCCAGAATGAGTCAAATACACTGGGGGAGGGGGGAAAAGATATCTTAAAATTCATAAAACATCTTTCCAGGAAGTTGTTTATGTGTCTGAATTTGAGAAGATAGCAAGTAGCTTCACAAAACACTATTAACAGCCTCGGTGTTTTTATTGGCAGAACAATCTATTGGGGAAGACTATAATAATTTTATTAAAAATCTAACAGTTTAAAGCAATAGGCCAGAGAGCATTTGTGCACTGGGCACTGCCTCAGAAATCTATTAGCTGAAAATTCAATAGAGAATAGAACAGAAATTGGCCAGGTATATAATATGCCATTTCATATGTCTGCAGTCTCCACCGCCAGAATCACTTGAACTTCCTTAAATGCACCCTCCAGGCCTTTTCCTGCTCCTTACCTCTACAGCCTGTCTCCACTTTCTCCAGATGGTGTCCTTAAAGACCTGACGTCTTCATGGCTAACTGCCTTATAATCTTGCTAACAGTTTTCTTTCTCAAACTTCCCATCTCAGCCATAATGCAGCAGTGACTAATCAGACTTATCCACAACTGTTATCAATCACTTTTTTTAATATTTTATTAAGAGACGGGGAAATCAAGAGGGAGGGTGGAGAGAGATTAACTTGCTGTACTGCTTCACTATTCACAATTTCTTCCTCCTGCAGGTGGGGAAAGGAGGCTTGAACCCAGATTCAAGCCATTGTAACATGTGCACTTCACCAGGAGCACCATCACACCACTCGGCCCCTCATTGTTCACAAAAAATAAAGAAAGCAGCTCTCCTTAGGTATTGAGCAACATACAATGCTGAGGACCTTGACTGCCTGCCCAGGTGCACTTGGCAAACTGAGGCACAGAAAGGTGAACAGTGTTCTGAGATTGGAAAGCAGAGTTGCTTTCAAGATGGAGAAACAGAGAAAGAGCTCTGGTTATCTGCACAGAGCTCCTAAGAACCCTGAAAACTGCCCAAGTTATGCCCATTACTGAGCCATGTACACAACAGACAAAATCCTAGCAAGTAGACAGGAATAGCTCTTGGAGAGTCTGAACTGAACAGAAATTCAGAGGAGACACGATTCTGGTAGTCATGATGGTCATCCAGAATGAAACCGTATCTCTAAACAAGTTCGTTCAATTGCAAAAAGGTGTGACTGAAAAATGAACCCACTCCTACAAAAGCTGGTGGTATATGTACAAAAGGAAATACTACTCAGTTTTCAAAAATAATAAAGTCAACTCCTTCTCCTCATCGTGGATGGAAGTTGAGGGGATAATGCTAAATGAGATAAGCCAAAAAGAGAAGGATGAATACCAGATGACATCAATAACTAGAACTTCTGGGGAGTCAGAGGGTAGCTCATCGGGTTAAGTACACGTAGTGCTAAGCACAAGGACCTGCATAATAATCGCGGTTCAGGGGGCAGAGCCAAGATGGTGCCACAGCTGCCATGAACTCCAAGATTCCTGCCTGCAACCTGGAATCCACTGGATCTGGTAGGATATTGGGCTGCCTGTAGGAGGGTAAACACAAGCTAGTCAGAGTGACACCAAAATACAGACCTATAACTCTCTCGGGCTGACAAATTGAGGTCAGGGGAACAAAGGAAAATCCTTTATTTCTGAGCTCACCGCCCCACCCCAATACCAGCCCACAGGGGCAGCTCAGCCACTCCTAGCAGGCTCCCTGCTAAGTTGTTTTCTTTAACAAGATTCCTGGTTCACCAGGGGTGTTATTACAACTCTCTTCCTTTAATTTCTCTCCTTTTTTTAAGTGGCAGGAGCTCTATTTGGGTGACAAAATACCTGACCAGTCAGAGCCTCATCCCTGCTTGGGAAAGACTACCTGGAGGGGTTTTTGGATTCCTCTCACAATTGGCTGTCTTTGTCCAGGCTGTCTGCAGCCAATCTAGCAGTCCAAGCTTCACACTGACTGTTAGGGGTTTTCTACTCTATTTTATTTTGTTTTATTACTACTATTATTATATACACGTATTCCTTTTCCATCCACCTTCTTCAGGTTGACCAAAATTAACCATTGTTGTTTTTCGATTGCTAGGTGATCAGGTGTTCTGTCCATTGTGAGAGGAACTTGTTTCTACCTCTTCTCTCTACTCTCCTTTTTCCATCCTCCTAGCGAATAAAAAAAAAAAAAGCCTTTCCGTTCACTGTTCTTCCTTTCTTTCTTTCTTCCTTTTTTTTTTTATTTATTCTTTTCTTCCTTCCTCCTTTTGTTTTATGAATTCACTGATACTTGCTTATGAATTATTTAGGGGAAGAAATCTGATTTGGAGTGGACTATATGTGCAGAGGTCTTCTCTACTTCCATTTCTCCCCTTTCTATCCCTAGAATTTATAGTGGACAGTAGGACTGCATAATTGTCTATTCTTGCTCCCCCTTTTTCCCAGTCTCTTTCTTTTTCTTTTGTTTGGTTGCTATTTTTTCTTGGACTGGAGGTATTGTTTGGCTAAATGGTACTGGTTCAACTGCATCAATCCTGGCCTCAGTTACGATTGCTGTAATTTCTGAGGTTGGTGACTGCACTTATCATAAAGGTCTTTAGTATAGCGTGGCTTATACTCAAAACACAACAACTGAAGAATGACAGAACAGAAAAATAAAAACCACATCAATTTAAAAAAAATGGTAAAATCAAGAGCAAATAAAACTGCTGTCACAATGAATCAGGACTGGAGCCCAGAGGAAACTCCAAATTAGTCGGAAGTAACCATAGATAAGAAAAGTATGTAAGCAATAGTAAACCTAATAATCACAAAAATGAAGACTACTATGGAGGAAAGGGCTATCATAATTAGGGAAACATCAGAGTATAACCTCAAAGAAAATACAAGTTACCTCTAGGTAATTAGAGAACTGAAAGCTGAAATAGCTGAACTAAAAGGCCAACTAAGAGAACAAGCTAATACTATAACTGAACTGAAGAAAGAAGCTGAGGGAAGGGAAAGCAGATTAACAGAAGCAGAAAACAGAATTAGCCAGACAGAGGATGAGATAGAGAAAACTAAGAAAGAGGTAAAATAGCTCAAAAAGATATTGAGAGACACTGAAAACAAAAACAGAGACATATGGGATGATCTCAAAAGAAGTAACATTCGTATAATTGGCCTACCAGAGGAAGAAAGAGAGGAAGGGGAAGTAAATATTCTAGAGGAAATAATGGAAGAAAACTTCCCAGATCTAAACAACAGAAATGACATTAAGATCAAGAGGCACAGAGAGCCCCAAACAGAATCATCCCAGACCTGAAGACACCAAGACAAATCATAGTTACAATGAAAAGAAGCAAGGATAAAGAAAGGATCCTAAAGGCTGCAAGAGAGAAACAAAAAGTCACATACAGTGGAAAACCCATAAGACTATCAGCAGATTTCGACACTCAAACTCTAAAAGCCAGAAGAGAATGGCAAGATATCTATTGAGCCCTGTACGAAAAGGGTTTCAACCAAGGACAGTATATCCTGTTAGACTTTCATTCAAACTAGATGGAGGTATCAAAACCTTCTCAGACAGAAAACAGTTAAAGGAAGCAACCATCAGCAAGCCTGCCCTGAAGAGGTACTAAAAGATCTCCTATAAAGTAGACCATCATTGCAATACTTACCATATATCAGAGCAAATAAAGAATTGTTGAATACAATACAATACATTCAATCCATAATATCAGTAAATGTCAATGGATTAAATTCACCCATTAAAAGGCACAGAGTGAGAGGATGGATCAGAAAACACAACCCACCCATATGCTGCTTGCAAGAATCACACCTGACCCAATAAGACAAACACAGACTGAAAGTGAAAGGATGGAAAACTATCATACATGCTAATGGACCACAAAAAAAGGCAGGAACAGCTATTCTCATCTCTGACACCATAAACTTTAAATTAAATAAAGTAATAAAAGACCGGCAAGGCCATTACATAATGATTAGAAGATCAATCAACCAAGAAGACTTAACAATTATTAAAATCTATGCACCCAATGAGGGAACCATCTAAATACATCAAACAACTACTGAAAGGAACTACAAAAATATATCAATAGCTATATAACTATAGTGGGAGACTTCAACACCACACTCTCACACTTAGATCAATGAAGTAGAGAATCAACAAAGAAACAAAGAGAATTAAATGAAGAGATGGACAGACTAGACCTCCTGGACATTTTCAGAGTCCTTCACCCCCCAAAACTGGAATACACATTCTTTTCAAATCCACATAACACATACTCAAGGATAGACCACATGTTAGTCCACAAATACAGTATCAACAAATTCAAGAGCACTGAAATCATCCCAAGTATCTTCTCAGACCACAGTGGAGTAAAGCTAACATTTACCAACAAACAGAAAATTATTGAAAGTCACAGAATTTGGAAACTCAACAATATACTGATTAAGAACCGCTAGGTCAGAGAGACACTCAAGCAAGAAATTCAAATGTTCCTGGAAACAAATGAAGATGAAGACACAAGTTATCAAAATATTTGGGACACAGCTAAAGCAGTATTGAGAGGGAAACACATAGCCATACAAGCACATATTAAAGAACAAGAAAAAGCTCAAATAAATGACTTTACTGCACACCTTAAGGACTTAGAGAAAGAGGAACAAAGGAAACCTAAAGCAACCAGAAGGACAGAAATCATTAAAATTAGAGCAGAAAGAATCCCGGTTCAAGCCCCTGGCTCCCCACCTGCAGGGGAGTCACTTCATAAGCACTGAAGCAAGTCTACAGGTGTCTATCTTTCTCTCCCCCTCTCTGTCTCCCCTTCTCTCTCAATTTCTCTCTGTCCTATCTAACAACGACGATATCAATAACAACAAAAATAATAACTACAACAATAATAAAAAAACAAGGGCAACAAAAGGTAAAATATAAATAAATAAATAAAGTAGAACTTCTGAAACAAGCAGTGGTGTAGCAGGTTGAATGCACATGTTACAATGCACAAGGAATCAGGTTCAAGGACCCATTCCCTCACTGCAGGGGGGAAGCTTCATAAGCAGTAAAACAGTGCTATAGATACCTCCCTCTCTACCTCCCCCTTCCTGTTCAATTTCTGTCTCTATGAAAAATAAATAAAATTAAAATATTTAAAAATATCTTTTAGTTTTTATTATCTTTATTTATTGGATAGAGACAGCTAGAAATCAATAGGGGAGGGAGGGATAAAGAGCGAGACAGAGAGATACCTGTAACAATATTGCGACACTTGGAAAGCTTTCCCTCTGCAGGTGGAGACCAGAGGCTCGAACCTAGGTCCTTGCTTGTTATAACATGTGTGTTCAGTCAGGTGCTCCACCACCAGGCCCCAAATAAAAAAATACTTTTTAAATAAATAAATAAAAGAAAGAACAGAAAGGGAAAATACAAAGTAAAACTTGGACTGAATGTGGTACATTGCAATAAAGGAAAGGACTCTGGGGAAGGAGAGAAAGAGAAGAAAAGGGAGTAGCTTTGGATGCATTGTGGTGGAACTAGAGCTAAGCTGGAGGTGAGAGAGTTTCTCAGACACCTACCACAGAGAGATGAGAAATTATCCCCACGTGTCAACAACTGTTGACCATTAATTATACAGTAAAATTATTCAGAAAAAAAATGAAGCCACTGTAGCTCCAGATACTCTAGAACTACCTCAGTGAACGCTAAAACCCAGGCCTTCACAGAACGGTGATGATTGTAAAGCTACTGGCAATCAGGGAAAAGAAACTTAACACTTAGAGGAAGATAATAAAATCCAGTTGAAATAAAAGGACCTAGAATAATCGAAACGATCTTGAAAAGGGAGGGAAGGAGAAAGAAGATGGGGAGGCTTCTCATACTATATTTGAAGACTCAGTAACTTCACAGGAATCCCTCCTTCCCCAGAGCCCTCTGCTTTGGTGCAAAACACCACACACAGTCCAAGGATCACCTCGTTTTCCCTCTCTGGCCTTGTGTCTTATGTTCCTGCTAAGAGTGAGATGGTCCAGTATTATACCGAGCTATCCCCCCGAAATCTTATAATTGTGCATACCATTATCAAATCACTAATAAAATTATCCTTATAAAATAAAATATCCTTGCTTAGTTGCTTCAGTGCAGAGATAACACTGAGTCATACAGTACTGTATAATCACTTCCATCTTATAGAATTCCTTATATACTAGCTGTTACTTCCCCTCTTACCCATACAGTATATAAAATTTCTACACCAAACTCCAATATTTGAAGCAGTATTCTAAGGGCAGTGTGAGAGCAGTCCTTGGATTTGAGTCCTTCCTGGGCTGGAGACTTCATTTTGATTTTTTTTTTAAATAAGCTCACTTTAAAAATATAAGTGAGTCTGTTGGCTTGTTGTTCAGCTAATATAGCTTGTAAGAAATTCCACGGCTGTGGTCCAGGATGTGGCGCAGTGGCTAAGGCATTAGAGTCTCAAGCATGAGGTCCTAAGTTCAATCCCTGGCAGCACATGTACCAGAGTGATGTCTGGTTCTTTCTCTTTCTTTCCTTTTCTTTCTCTCTCTCTCTCTCTCTCTCTCTCTCTCTCTCTCGCTCTCTCTCCTATCTCTCTCATTAATAAATAAATAAAATCTTTTTAAAAATTCCACTGTTAATTTTTTACCAAGAAAAATGAAACCCTTTGTCCAAAAACCAAATTATTCACATTAAAATACATAGCAGTTTTAGTCAAAACAACCCAAACTGGGAAGCAGTCCAAATATGTATTTTGAAAAGAATGGAAAAGCAGGTGGTGACATATTTCTACAGTGGTATATTACTCAGCAATGAAGAAAGACTAATTTCAGATGTACAAAAAGGACTTGTCCCATAATTTGACAAACAAAAGAATCTAAAAAGTGAAAGATTTAAGCGATCTGATGAGAAACCAGAGTATCCAAACAACTCTAAGCACTATGTCATCCCAACTTAAGCAGCACTAGAGAGACAAAACTATTGTTAGCAGAATCACAACACTCAACGGTGGGCACAGTCAAGGGGGTGTGGCAAAGAAGCACAAAGATGCCTAAATATTTTGAGACTTTTTTTTTTTACGTTTTATTCATTTTTTTATTATTTCCTTTTATACTTAATTCCCACCATGACTATTGCTGAGGCTCAGTGCCATCACAATGAGTCCACCACACCAAAATGCCATTTTTTTTCCTTTCTTTTCCAACAGGGACAAAGAAAACTATAAAGAGAGTGTGAAGAGGGAGGGAGAGAAATAGACACCTGCAGCACTCCTCCACCACTACTGAAGCTTCCTCTCTGCAGGTGGAGAGTGGGTCCTTAAGAACAGTGAGGTGGGTATTCTACCAGGTGCACCAGCTAAACTGTCCCATCTGAGTTGTTTTAATTTATTTTTTATTATCTTTATTTATTCATTGGATAGAGACAGAATTCGAGAGGGAAAGGGGTGATAGAGAGGGAGAGAGACAGAGAGACACCAGCAGCACTTCTTCACCACAAAACATTCCCCCTGCAGATGGGGACCGGGGTCTCAAACCCAGGTCTTTGAGCATTTTAATGTGCACTCAACCAGGTGCACCACCACCTGACCTCCTGAGTTTGTTTTTTTTTTACATGAGAAATTTTCCTGTGTCTGGAGTGAAGAAATATGAGAAGCCCCACTATAATATTTCTCAAAGCTCAGGTCGCTGCATACTTAATGTCTCAGTATTTCACTATACATAAATTTAGGAAGCAATCACAGAAGCCAGACCTTCTACCTACTGCACCCACAATGACCCTTGGCCTACACTCCCAGAGGAATAAAGAACAGGGAAGCTATCAGGGGAGGGGATAAGATGGAATACGGAGTTCTGGTGGTGGGAACTATGTGGAATTGTGCCCCTCTTATCCAATGGTTTTAGTCAATGTTTCCTTTTCATAAATAGAATTTTTTAAATTATATATATATATCCACTCAGATTTTAAAAGCCATTCAAAATCTTAAATAAGTCATTAGAGTCATAGGAAGCATTGGGTTCTAGAGGTCAGACCACAACAGTCTATATTTTCCTTCTCTTAGAGAAAGAATATCATAATAGAAGAAAATGTATTATTGTACACAATATAAAAATGAACCTATTTTTTTTTTAGTCATCATTGGGACTTCACCTCTTCAGGCCAATTATTTTACAGTTACAAAGGGAGAGGCAGAAGTGAGAGGAAGAAACACCATAGCATGGAAGCTTCCTCTAGAGTCACGTGGCCAAGGACTCAAAGCTGGGTAACTCCTGACAAAGCAGGCTTTCCTAGAACTGAGGAGCCTCACTGCAGGTCTTAAAACCTAATTTTTTATATTTCATTTATTTTTATTATTTATTTTGGATAGAGACAGAAAGAAGTTGGGAGGGAAGGGGGAGACAGAGAGGGACACACACACACAACACACACACACATACACACACACACACACACACACACACACAACTGCAACACTTCTTCACCTCTTATGAAGCTTCCTCCCTTCAGGTGGGGACCAGGGGTTTGAACGTGAGTCCTCACACACTGTATTGTGCCACCACCTGGCCCCAAAACCTTTTTTTTTCGTTATAATAGGTATAGTTGTTCCATTTTAATTCTGGCAATCTGTACACTCTGTCTCCTACTAGGTATTTTTGCACATAGTCTTTTAACCCTTTAGGATTTTCCATTCAATAGTGAAAATAATGAACATGCCAAGGGTTCTGAGAAGGTTTAGTCTAGTGTGACTCTCCTGTTCAATATGAACTGAAATAGAAAGTCATTGATCACTTTGAAAACTGAGAGAACTTTGTGATGAAACCACAAAGATCCCAAACTTTAAGAATTGGCAGGCCTGTTAACTGCTGAACATTTTTCAAACAAAAGGCCTTTAGTGTAGACAGTCGGAGAGAGATTGTGGACTGAGTATAACCTATCCTAATCAAATGTGATGATTCCTGGCTTCAAGTCCACCAAGGACATGAGCAAGCATAGGAATGGAAGACAGTATCCAGAGTTGAATCCAATTCAGGAGAGCAGTGTTCAGTGTGGGATGTAGCACAGTGTTCAGTGGTGGTCAGTACACTAGCCTACTGGGAGACATCTTAGACTATAACTTTCTTTTTAAATTTTTTTAATTTATTTTGTAATTTTTTCCCCTTTTGTTGCCCTTGTTGCTTATTGTCATTGTTATTATTGTTGTTGTTATTGCTGTCATTGTTGTTGAGTAGGAGAGAGAGAAATCTAGAGAGATGGGGAAGACAGAGAGTGGGAGAGAAAGATATACACCTACAGACTTGCTTCACTGCCTGTGAAACAACCCCTCTGAAGGTGGGGAGGCGGGAGCTCAAACCAGGATCTTTATGCCAGTCCTTGTGTTTTGCATCATGTGTGTTTAACCCACTGTGCTACCGCCCGACCCCCAGACTGCAACTTTTAAATAAAAAATTAACGACCTGCAGGGAGGAAGCTTCATGAGATGTGAAGCAGTGCTACAGGTGTCTGTTCCTCTTCCTCTTCATTTTCTCCCCTCCCCCTCTTCTCAATCTCTCTTTGTTCTGTCAAAAAGAAGTAATATTTTTAAAAGAAAAAAATAATTCAGGTGCTTGTTCACACTAGTGACATCTCAAGTGCTCAACAGCTACCTGTGTGGGACCAGACTATGACACACCACACACCTTGTTGAACACATACTTTCCCATGTGCTCTTGAAGCTTTTCCCCTATAGATGGGCACCAGGGGCTTGAACCTATATCCTTGTGCGCTGTAACATCTGTATTCTGTCATACTAGCGTATCTTGCCTCAGGTCCTATGGGAGTTAGCCAAAGAAAGCTTGTGGCACCAAATTTGACTCCATTTACAGAGAAATTCTTTGAGCCAAGGTGCACTTTTTCTTTGCTTCAGTGAGTCCATTTTTGTTAATGAATTAAATCCTAAAAGCTTTTGAATCTTAGACTAGGAAATGGCTTGAGCTCCCTACGAAGACAATTCTTATTCTGTACTTGAAAATGCTGATACCATAAAACTATAACAACAACAACAAATAACCAGACTGGGAACATTTGCAAAAGAGCTCTAATAAGCCATGTGGACTAATGACTGAATTGGCTCCTTTGAAGTTACAGGCTTGGCCACATGCATGGTTTACATCCATTTAAGAGATGACTGGTAGGCCAGATGACTGTGAAAGTTCAAGCATCTGTGGTTCGGTATGTAAGACATTTGGAGATCACTGACCCCCAAAACCACAAAAGCTCCTTTGGAACCATCACGGCTAATAATGCATTTATCTTAAGGGAGATTGCAGCACTGCCAGGCAGGCTACAGTGTCAGTGTCAACATTCAGTTTTCAAGAAGATCCTCAATACATGGATGAGTGGCTGCTTTCACAACAGTGTGGTCTAATCGCATCAAGCTCTGTTAAGAGAGTCCTCAGTTTATGGATCACGAGCAGTATTGATGAGCAGAGCGCCCCTGGAACCATTATCATTTGTCATGTCATTACAGCTCCTGCTCCAATACAGTCCCTTTAACAGTAGTCTGGGCTCCATATGAAAAAAAAAAAAATTAACTCTTCTTCCATATTCTTCCCCTTTCAGATAATACGTCAGAGCATTATAAGATTTTATTGTAAGCAACTCATTTAAGATGATCAAATCAAAATGTGTGAAGTGAACCCTAAAGCAAATGCTTCATTTTTAATATTTTATTTATTTATTAGAGAGAAATCAAAAGGAAGGGGAGATAGATAGACAAACAGACAGACAGACAGACCTGCAGCATTGCTTTACTGCTCATGAAGTTTCCACCTCCAGGTGGAGGTTGGGGATTTGAACCCAGGTCCTTGCACACTATATATAATATGTGCACTCAACCAGGTGTGCACCAGCTGGCTCCCAAACTAACTTTTCTAGTTTTCCTCAGGTGGGAATTTTTGTTTTTTTTTTAAATAGAGGCAGAAAGAGAAAGATAGATAAAGATAGATATAGAGATAGAGATAGAGATAGAGATAGAGATAGAGATAGAGATAGAGATAGAGATAGAGATAGAGATAGAGATAGGCAGACAGAGCATAGCACTGAAGCTTCCTTCAATGCTGTGAAAACCAAGATCACACCTGGGTCAGGCACATGACAAAGTAGCTCACTATCACAATGAGTTATTTCACCAGCCTTTAGGCTGATTACTTTTAAGATGCTCAAAATGTCTCTTAATGTCCACCTGAGCCAGCACTACATGCTGGACACATATAAATATTGCTTGGAACATTCAGTTATCCCACTGTCCAGAATTAAAAGCAACCCCTTTCTGCCATGGCGTTCTGACCTTTCACAAACACCAATGTCCCACGAATCTCTGAGAGCCAGCTCTTTAATCTCAGACTATCATGTAGTGAAAGAGAATCACTTTATTATCACCAAGCAAAGATCCTCCCCATGCTACATAATGCTGCTACCAGAATTCAAGATACAAGATAATGTCCTCTATCTCTGATAGCTCCAGAGATAAGCAGAGAGAACACAGCACTAAAGCTTCTTTCAAAGCTGACAGGTTAGACCAGAAACGGACCCCAGTAATGGGCTAGGGACTCAGCTGTCCCATCAACAGTACCATTACTGGGCTGGGGAGATAGTATCATGGTTCTGCAAAAGGCCTTTCATGCCTGCGACACAAAAAGACTCAGGTTCAATCCTCGGCACCAATATAAACCAATAATTCAGTCCACACCAAGATCACTAGTATAGTCAAGATGCAAAGAGAGTTAAGGTAAAATATGTACATGTAATATTCTTAAGAAGCAAGCACACTGGGTTATAATCTTATCTACAGGTTCTTAACTTTTCATAATCAACTTTCCACATTGAGGAGTATTAAGTATCACCATCATATAACAACCTCTTAGTAGTTAGTGTTTAACTCCATGGAGACTGATATAGCAGATATAACACAGTGAACTTTTCCTATGGTAGTAGAGAAACTTTCTAAATTATTAATGCTCTCTCTGAAAGCATTCACCTAGCAAGTCTAAGCCTCATTCTGCCTGAGAGGAATGTTTTGACTCGTACAGTACAAGTGGAATTCAAAAGAGGAAGGGAGGAGGGCCTTACTATTCTACTTTGTAACTCAAAAATAGGATTTTACAGAAAGATTACAATCTTAGGAACATGGTACTGTCTCCAAAAAGGATTTACAAGTTTCTTGATTCTTTAGCTACCATTGGTCATTTTTGTTGTGTGTAACTGTAAATACTACCTAACGAGGGTCAAGCATGGGCAAACCTGGAAGAGTGCACAGGTTATCATGCATAAGGATCCACTTTCAACTCCCTAACTCATACCTGCAGGAGGGAAGCTTCATGAGTAGTGAAACAGTGCTTCAGGTGTCTATCCCCCCTCTTCATTTCCCTCTTCCCTTTCAATTTCACTCTGTCACTATCAAAAATAAGTAAATAAATAAAATGCCCATGGAGAATGGTAAATTAGTCATGCAGGTACCAAGCCCAGTGATAACTCTGGTGGAAATAAGAAAAAAAAAAGTTCACTATTAATGGACTAAATATACCCCATCCACCAACAACAAGCAGTAAAAGATCAGAAGGGATATATTAGAGTTCCTAATTATTACTACTATCATTTAAAAAGTAAAAATTGAAATACGTGTCTTTCAAGGATGGGTAGGATTGTGAAGAAAGCCAGAAAGAGCTAAGTAGATAAATCTCTTGGGATGTGGGCAGAGGTTAACAAATGGCTCACAGTTGGAGAGCACACAATACCATGCACAAGGACCCAGGTTCAAGTCCCAGACCCCCATGTGGGAGCGCCTAATGAAGGGAAGTTTTACAACTGTTAGAGTGGTGCTGCTTTAGGATATGTCCTACTATTTTCTCCTATGTCTCTTTTTCTCTCTGTCTTTACTCTCTAACTGGATGGGAGAAACAACTGACCACCAGAGTAATAGAATTATACAGGCACTGAACCCTGGTGATAACACTGGTGGCATAAAAAAATAAGTTAATTAAATTAAATTAAAAGAAGTAAGTGGGAGTGGGGGGGACTATAGAGGTCAGAAGAGATCTCTTGCTCACTCATATTTAAACTTGGGAAGAGGATGGCCTTGGAGACTGCACTGTATCAACTTGATGCAGATATACATCATAGTAAACTCAGAGAAGAAGGGAATGTCCTGAGACTTCCCACAGTCTGACTGAGGACTCTGCCATAGAGCAAAGTTTAAAGCAACAATGAGACAGTTTTACAGAAAGCAATGCTGAGGGCTAGCACACTGGCCAGGGTTGAATGGAAGTTAGAGAAAGATTTCATAGCATTTCATTTCGTAGCACCAAGGAAGAAGCCAAGCTAAGGCAGAGTCAGCTAGATATTACAATTGCATTCTGACCAAGCTAACAGCAACAACAAAAATATTATACAAGTGACAGCAATCATAAATATGAACCACAACAGCCTGCAGAACAGGTAGCAACAGGTGGTCACCCAATGACACCACCTCAGTAAGCAGCAGGAAGATTGGCAACACACACACACACACCATAGATATATGCATCAGAGAAAATTTCTCCCCAGTATCTCAAGTTTTCTCTTTAGGTGTGAGGTTGTTTAAAGTTACACCCCCCTCTTCACACAAAGTTATATCATTACAAAACAAGAAAGAAGAGAAGGAAGAAGAGGCTGAGCAGGAAGAAGAGGAAAGAAAAGGAAGGAGACTAATTAAGGAAACAGGCTTTTTATCAGCAGTCTGAGCTCTCATCACTCCTTCGAACCTGAAAAGAGTCCTTCATTAAGCAATGATCAATAGACAAAGATCATTCTTTATTTTTAAGTGCTTATTGGAAAGTTTATTATTTTTTTTATTTTTATGAGGCAAAAAGATATTGAGGGGAGAGGAGAAAACAGAGAAGGAGAAAGAGACACTTGCAACTCAGCTTCACTGCTTGCTCATGATAGTTCCCCACTGCAGGTGGAAAGCAGAGGCTTGGACTAGAATCTCTGAACAAATACAAAAGAGAACTTGTACAATCATAATTATGCATCCTGACTCATAGACCAAAACCAGAAACAACCCAAATGTACATCAAAAGTAAAATGGATTATCAAGCTAACACCAACAGATCTAAGACAGTTGACGAGCTTTTGTTGAATAAAGCAAATTCATGAAACTAGTTTCTCAAGAGTGAATGTAAAGTTTACAGCTTGAAATATAAAATAAACATCATAAAATGAATAAATAACCTAAAATGAAAGGTTAAACAAAGCTTTAGGAATAACAATAAGTGGTAGCTACCTCTACAGAAATGGATGATGATGACGATGATGATGATGATATATATATATGTGTATGTATGTATGTATGTATATATATATATATATATATATATATATATATATATATATATATATATGTAAATGTTAAAAGAACTGCCACCAAAGAGCTCAGAAAGACAATGTGTAATGGAGGAAATTGGTGACTCCAGATCAAGAGATTGAAGAAAATAAACAAACAAAATTTGGGCATGTCTAGTTGTGCACTTAAAATGTCTGTATAATTAATTAAAGTAAGTCACCCATCCTGTATGTAATCCACCAGCATGTCTTTTGTTTAAAGAATTCACTAAAAGAGGGTGAGGGTGGAGTCAAGATGGCTGCATGAAGACAGCACTTCAGCAGACTCTCCTCAGATCCTGAAATTTCTAAATGGAAGAAAACAGAAGAGAAACTATAAAGGAGGGGACAAAGAGAAACCATGGTGGAAAATTATAACCCACTTATAAACTGGCTAAAGGGTGCTGGAAATGACAAAGACAAGCCCAGTGCCAGGTCTCCCACTGCATCACCAAACTTGGTTCTTTTAGTTTATTAATTGCTTCTCTGTCTCTCAGGGTATACTTCTTCTCTGCTGTTGTTAGCTGCTTTTTGTTGTTGTTCTGTTCTTTATTTTTTTTGTTTTGGTTTTTTGGTTTTGGGTTTTTTTTTTGTTTGTTTTCAAGGGGTCTGTTATTTTGTTTTGTTTTGCTTTTTTAAAATCCTTTTTGTAGCTGTTCCAGTTGTCTACTACTCTATTCAATTTGAACAAGAGATACTATTTTTCAATTTCCAAAGGCACTGGTGTCACCACTAGAACAATAGCTCCATACACTAGTGAGATACAGCACAAACTGATTGGCTTTAGAGGACCAGGACCCAACAGACCAGAGACAACCTCACACGATACCTTAGTAGAAACACCTAGGAAACAAATTTCAAGACACAAAATATAATGGTCAAACCAAAAGAACCACAGCAGCAATGAACCAGGACAGAAGTCTGGAAAAAATATCCCCAACAAGCCAAAACCAAAAAAGAATGAGGAAAAACATCCAAACACTGATTGATGAAATAATCACAGGTGTGAGGAAAGCTTTTGATATCATCAGAAATGGGAAAGCAACAAATAAGACTGAAACAAAACACTGTCTTAAAGAGATGAAAGCTGAAACAACTAAGAGACCAACCAGATGAACAAGCTGAACTAAGGAATAGAGCTGAGGGAAATTACAACAGAACAACTGAGCCAGAAAACAATTAGCAAGACTAAAGATGAATTAGTGAAAACTAAAGTAAACGAATAACAAAAAAAGGAGGTTAAGAGATACTGAAAACAACAACAGAGGCTTATGGGATGACAGCAAGAAAAAGCATTATTGGCTTACCAGGGGGATGGGGGAGCAAGGGTTTGAAGAAAGAAAGCTAGAGAAGATGATAGAAGAAAACTTCCCCACTCTAGATGACAAGAAAAGACAACGATTCAGCAATCCCGGATTGTCCCAAATAGAATCAAACCAGACCTACAAATACCAAGCCACATCATAGTTAAAATGGAAAGAAGTAAACATAAATCAAGGATTCTGAAGGCTGCAAGAGAAATCAAAGTCATATACAGAAGATTATCAGCAATTATCTCCAAGCAAACTCTAAAAGTCTGAAGAGAATGGCAAGATGTATATTGAATGTCCAACAAGAAAAGCATTCAGCTAAGAATAGTCTGTCATTCAGAGGCATATAAACCTTCTCTGACAAGCAACAGTTGAAGAAGTCAATTATCACCAAAACTGCCCTGTAATAAGTTCTTAAAGGACTCTTATGTTGTCTTAAACAACAACATCATCAAAAAATACTATATATCAAACAATAGCATTATCAAAAATATGCCATATATCAAAACAGTGAAGTATCTTAAATCCATAATATCAATAAACGTCAATGGCCTGATTTTGCCATTAAAAGGGTCAGTACAAAGATGAATAGGAAAACACAACCCAACTGTATGGTGCCTGCAGGAATCCTATCTAACTCAATAGGACAAACACAGACTCAAAGTGAAAGGATGGAAAAATATCATACAATCTAATGGACAACAAGAAGGGCAGGAATAGCTATTCTCATATCTGACATAATAGAATTTGAAATAAATAAAGTTATAACAGATAGAAATGGACATTACCTAATGTTCAATGGATCAGTCAAACAAAAGAACTTAAAAAATTATTAAAATCTATGCACCCAATGAGGTGCCATCTAACTACCTCAAACATCTACTGAAAGAGATACAAGAATATATCAATAGCAACACAGTAATGGTAGGAGTTCTCAATACCCACCCACTCTGTCAAAGTGACAGATCATCTACAAAGAAAGTTAATAAAGAAACAGAATTAAACAGAGATAGATAGACTAGACCTACTGGACATTTTTAGAGTACTTTACCCCAAGACACTAGAATAAAAAGTATTATGCAAAAAAATGAGAAATATTACACACGCACCAACTATTGTATTTTACAGTCGACTGTAAACCATTAATCACCACCAATAAAAAAAGAAAAAAATTCAAGAGCATTGAAATCATCCCTAGTATCTCCTAAAACAACCACAGCAGAATTAAACAACAAACAGAAAATTAATAAAAGACCCCAAGTATGGAAAGTAAACTGCTTAACAACTTCTGGGTCAAAAAAAAAATTAAAATGCTCCTAGAACTAAATGAAAATGAAAACATAAACTATTAGAGTATTTGGGGCATAGCTAAGGCAGTACTAAAAGGCAAATTGACAGCCATACAAGCACACATTAGGAAACAAAATAAAACTCAAATGGGATAAACAGTAAACTTTACTCATGGATTTTCTTCAAGTTTGGCAGCTACTGTCTCCCATAATCCAGTTTTCCAGCCCTTTTCTCAACTTAGATACTATTTTCCCAAACAATATATGTGTCCACCTCCATGTTAGACAACAAATTCAGTCAAAAACTATGAAAGTTATTGGCCCCTAGAAACATACCTAAAATAGATTTCCTATTTTCTTTCCACCCTAAAATCCCTATTCTCATCTACTCTATTCTTACTGTTAATTCCTGTTCATTAATCATTTTGTCCTGCTTTATATCTTACCACCTTTCAGCCACCAAATTGTAGATGCTATCATGATTCAATCCTGACTTTTCTGGGCAGACTACTTCACCAATGTATCGGAGAACCTCACCTAAGCAAAGCTTTACCCCACTAGAGAAAGATAGAAACAGGCTGGGGTTATAACCTGCCAACACCCATATACAGTAGAGAAGCAATTACAGAAGCCAGAACCCCCACCTTCTGCACCCCAAAATAAATTTTTGTCCATACTCCCCGAAGGAGAGAAGTTATAGGGGAAACAAAATTGATTAACCTTTGGCTAGATTCACTCAAAAAAAAAAAAAAAGATTATAAAGAAAAGAAGAGATATCACAACAGACAACACAGAATTCCAAAGTATAATATGAAGCTTCTGTGAACAACTATATGCCACCAAGCTAGAGAACCCTGAAAAAAAATGGAAAAGTTCCTAGAAATATATATCCTTTCAAAATTGAGAAATGAGAAAACATAAGCAGCCTGATCACAGTCAGTCCCAGTCAGTTTTTCTCTACCTATCTCTAGCCAACAAATAAAATGTTTTTAACAGAATTCACAACAAAATCCTAAACAGCTACTATCACTTATAATAGAAATGGCTAAATCCATCAAGTCAGAACACCACTATTCTGGAAAGAATACAGAAAATCTGACTGATTCAGTCTTCTAAATTCAACCACCCACCAGCATCAATCAAATGGAGCAAGGAATTCACATCCACAGAAAGGTACAAATGGTAAATTCCAGAAAGAATTTGATAAGGGATTTTGGAATAGTCATAACTATGCATTTTCCTTCAGTGAAATATCAAAAGTACTAAGATCTAGACAAGTCCAAATATGGATTAATTCTTTATGACTGCATATTAATAACACAGATATAATATATGCACAGATATAATAGACAGTCAGTGTTAGAATATGCAAACTCTAGACAGAATGATACAGATGTAGTCAAGGGTTACCTGTTGCCATCATTTTTAGCACCCAACTTATAGCTTTGCTATAATGTTCATTTTATTTTTCTAGTAATTGGTTTATTTACATTTATATCTATAAACTTAGACCATAAATCATAGTGCTTTCAAAATCAAAATGGAAACAAGCTTTCTGGTCCTAACTGGAGGAGAGGCTACTGAGTAGCTAACATTTATAATAAACTTCATTCCTCCTACAGAAGATTGAGGCACCATGTGCGAAATAGCCTATTTGAATTTCCAATGTAGAAGCAATCTGGGCCAGAATCCCAGTTCCAGAGCCAGCAGTACCCAGGTCTTTTCATGCATCACATACTGACAGCTGAATCTGTTTTGAGGCATCTTATGCCACATCTTGTTTCTCCTCAGCACCTACACTGCCACAAGGAGAGATTTTGCCCTTTGAAAACATTTTGCATATAAGTACATGCCATTATAGTTTCTTTGGCTGAAAAGGACACTTTCTGCAGAAAGAACTGTGAACATTAATTTCACTCCACTCGTGCCCTCTCCTACTTTTATTTATTTATTTTACAATGAATCCTTTATACTTAATTTACTAAATATAAATAGATCCACTGTTCAATGGTCACCTTTTTTTTCATTTTATGAAATTGCATCTCAACATTCACCAAATACATATATATATCCAATTGCATTTCCCTTAGCTTCTTCTTCAACTAAGATAGCAGCATGGAAAGAACATAAATCTTCTGGGACTTTTCAGCCATATATTTTTGGCTGCATCATTAGCTAATAGTTTCAGAAAGTCTAAAACTAGGTGGTTTTGCACTTACACCTCTTTTCTGCTTTTCCGAGGAGTGAAAATCTTTATCACTTACAGATGACTACAGGTCAAACACTCCCTCTAGTTTTCAAGAGGCAGCTAGGAGAGTGTTTACTTAGAACCCTATTTTCTTCTTATCAGAAGTCTGATAACTAACAATAAACCCCCAAAAGCAAGTTTCTACAACTTACTGAACTGCCCAACCTTACCATCTTACTTTATTGATTTGTTGACAAAAATAACAAAAAGAGCTAACAATTTCTTTCTTGATTAACAACTCAAGAGTGATTATACAGTTTTTTATGAGTCTCTAAAACATGTTTCCATTAGGAAGTGTTTTATCAAAAATTAAATTGGATTACTCTATTTACACTGGAGGTGCAGTCCAACTATTAAAAATGCAACAATTTTAATCAAATGAAAATGTGCTGCATTTTGTTGATAGTGTGACTGATTTTTATTGATGTTTTTATTTTTAAGGATGAAAATATGCTCTGTGATGCTTTGCTATTGAGAGGCATTCATAATAAAATTTCTGTATCAACTTTTTAAAAAATTAGCCTCTCACTCAGAAGATTAGCATCTTGAAGATAGATGGCAATAGTTACACATCCACTCTGAATTCTTTTTTAATATATTTTTAAATATTTATTTATTTCCTTGTTTCCCTTGTTTTATTGTTCTAGTTATTATTGTTGTTGTTATTGATGTTGTTGGATAAGACAGAGAGAAATGGAGAGAGGAGGGGAAGACAAAGAGAGGGAGAGAAAGATAGACACCTTCGCCGCTTGTGAAGCAACTCCCCAGCAGGTGGGGAGCCCAGGGCTTGAACTGGGATCCTTACACCCGTCCTTGCGCTTTGCACCGCCTGTGCTTAACCCAGTGCGCTACGCCACCCGACTCCCATCCACTCTGAATTCTTTCCTTCCTTTATTTGGGTATCATTTCTTGCAAGATCCCTATACTACTTCATATACTAACTTAAGTTCTTACAGCCATTTCATCTCAACGTCAAGTAATTCCTTATTTTAACCCATCCCATGGTAGTTTTATACAAAATATTAATTAAATCAACACCTTGACTCTTCAGGACTACTGCTTACCATAAAAATGAATGACAAACTTCAATAAGAATTTGATGAGGTATATGGTCAGGGCAACCCAATTTGACTTAAAAATTCCAAAGTCCAGTTAAAATGTTCATTTTGACCCAGAAATTTTACATTAAAGAACCGTGGGTACCAGGAGATAGCTCATTGCGCAATATCTTGTGTTCAAGCCCCAGCAACACCACAGAGGAGCACCATGCACAGACAGCATCAAGGAGGTTCTATGAAGGAAGGAGCATGCTATAGTGTTTCTCTTTTTCTCTCTCCATTTCTTTATGTGGAATTAAAGGGGGGGAGTCTCTTGGGAATAGTGGAGTCCCATATGTGTGAGGCTCTAGCAGGAAAGAAGGAAAGAGAGACAAAGAAAGAAAGGGAGATGAGCAGTAAAGGAGCAATAAAGACATTTCTGTACATTTTATTTTTCAGAATCTTAAGGCAACATTAAGTATACTAAAACCCAAGACAAATCCTAATTTAAATTCTTTGGACTCAAATCTGGCTTTAACAATCCCTCCTTGGAGAAAAATTTTATAGCATTTCTCCCTTTATTTGGCATATGATGCTTCTTCACAGAGACAAAAAATCCTTTTATTTCCATTTGAAAGGCAAAAACATCAAGCCTAGAGTCTTGAAGCCTAAGATGCATAAAATAAATGATCTATTAACGATCCTATATACATTCACTCTAAATATCAATGGATAGAAAGTATTAGCAAAAGCAAGAGCACTAATCCTCAAATTTTAACAAACCTTTTGAAAATCAGTCTTGGAAAAACTTTCGTGACTTTTATGATAATTTCATAAAAGAAGCTACCTCTCTGGAATACTTATACACTTTAAATAAATCTGTATTTACAGTGCTTTTAGCAATATATGTCCTCCTCTAAACAAAGGCAGCAGGCTCTCAGGAAAGATTCAAGTTCAACATTTAGTAACCAATAGCACTACATTTCACAGCACAGAGCAGAAACCATCTTCATATGCCTTTTTAGTTTTCTAATTAAGATTTGTCAGTCTCCAAAAAAGAACTCTACTTAGTTACAAGTACACATCAACAAACACCACTCATAATCAGGATGTCCAGCTACCAATTACTGCTGGAGATTTAAAGAAGTTCTAAAACTAAATACTTAATTTAATGGGCCCTTTTTCAGGGACATTTAATGGCCTGTCAACAGAATTTGTTATACTATAAGAACACATCATCACATAGTGCTTGTCTATGGAACTCTCCACTTAAACAGACAAACAAAATAGATTAAACAGGAAAGCATCAGTGAATGGAAGAAATAAAGTGGATTATGACCACTAACAATCAGTATGTATATTCATACATGCATAAGGCGTAAGGATCCCAGTTTGAGCTCCTGGCTCTCCACCTGCCAGGGAGTTGCTTCACAAGCGGTGAAGCAGGTCTGCAGGTGTCTGTCTTTCTCTCCTCCTCTGTCTTCCCCTCCTCTATAATAAATACACATATAGCACAATGACAAAAAGCAGGCTATCTCCAAGTACCATGCTCAGATACAAGAGTTTTTTTAAAAGCATGTGGGATGGATGGGTGGATGGGTGGATGGATGGATGGATGGATGGATGGATGGATGGATGGATGGATGGATGGATGGATGGATAGAGAGGTGAATACATGACAGATGAGTGAACAGAAATAGATACTCCTTAACATAAGTCACTTAGCTTTTAAAACTTGATTTGTTGCAAATATTTTCCTTCTGTCAACTCAAAAATTTTCCTGCTCCTATCATCATCATCATTATCATCATCATCATCATCATCATCATTATCATCATCATCATCATCATGGCCACCAGGATTATTGCTGAAGTTCAGTAGCAGCACTACAAATTCAACATTCAATAAGGAGATTTTCTCCTTTTTTTCTATTTTTATTTGATAGGACAGATAGAAAATGAGAAGGTGGGGGAAATGGAGAGGGGGCAGAAAAGAGACCAGGTACTTCACTGGTTCTGAATGGTCCCCACTGCAGGTGGGGAATAAGGGCCTGAACCAGAATCCTTACACATGGTAATCGTATGTTTTAATAGGGTGTGTCACTGCCTGACCCCCTCCTAACTTTCTTTATAGATCCTAGTTTTGACTCTAGAGCACTACTATTCAACATAAGTGTGAGCACCACAAATGGGAGTCAGGTAACTTGAACAGGTAAGGTTACTGTTTATAGCATATCTAGTTGAGCAAATAGAGCCAAGATACTATTTCTACACACAGCTGACATAAAAATGAGATTTCTAATTCTTTTTAATACATTCTTCAGAATTCCACATCTTCACACTTGCAATACATCTCAATTTATATTAAGCTCATTTCAAGTGACTAGAAGCTACTGTATTAAACTGTTTAGCTTGGGACAAGCTAACAATTCACAAATTTAGCTGAATATCAACCCAAATCACAGGAAAGCTTTGGATTGGGATAACAGCTTATTTAAATAGTATTCTGTTTTGCCATGTGTGCAGTCCAGGCTTGAACCTAGTTCCTGCCACACTGAAGGAAGCTTGGAGCTTTGAAACACAGATTGCCTAGGTCTCACTCCCAGATATCCAAATTTAGTTGGTTTAAAGGTGATTTCAATAGTCAGTAAACAGTAGACCACCAGAAAGACATCTAGGAATACCTACCCAGTTGCAGAACAAAATAGATGTTAGTCTTATATATAATTATTCTTCAAATATCCAAAAAACATTTTATCTCCACTATCATTTATTCTTCAGACTAAAAACATCAAGGTCTTTCTGCCATTCTTCATCTAATAAGATTTCTATACCTTAATTCCCTGGTTGCTGTCTTTGTTTGACAAGCATTCCAGTTGATGTGGCTTATTTATAACAGTGTAACAGTACCATAGTATAAGTAACCCATATTAACCCCTATTAGTACTTTTCTTTTTGAAAGAGCAAAAAGGTGTCATTTCACCATTCTGAATAGGTTTTTATACTCAGACAGAGGTGAGATGGAAGCTGGACTACATTGTCTGGTGATCTCTTTCTCTCCCTCTCTCTCCCATTCCTCCCTCCCTCCCTTCTTATTAGTCTTGAAAAAGTTTCTTGGTATTTTCATATTAAGCACTATTTGAACATGAATAGCTCTGCTAAATGTTGGAGTCACAATACTTCAAATGAAAATCTTGTACTCACTCATCAAGAAGCATTCAGGATGTCCAAGTGCTTCAACATGCTGCCATTTCCCCCTTAGTACATTTCATGCTGGGATAGACAAGAGCTCTTTCAGAACAATTCAGAACACTAAGTTAAACAGAACTACCTTTTTACCATGCCTCTCAACTCTCTCTCCTTTTTCATGACTAAGAAGGAAGTAGGTGTTTTGATTTAAAAGAATAATCCTTCAGCTTTCTTTAAAATTATAAAAATATAAAACATCACCCAAAAATATAAAATATCACCCAAATAAGCATGAAACTTTCCATGAATAAATGGAATCAATTTAAGCTCACAAATAATCACTCATGGGAAAAGAAAGCCTTCTAACATGTTTGTGATAATGTAAACTGGCCCATTTCCTATGGAAAACAGCTTAGATACTCCTCAAAATCCTAAAAAATAGACTTGCCATGTGATCTGGCAGGTCCTCTCCTACATTTCTAGCTAAAGAACACAAATGCTCTCATCTGAAGAGCTTGGTGCATGCCTACGTGCACTGCAGCACTATGTGCTATGTTACACAGATTTAGAAACAACCCACATGTCCAACAACAGATAAGTGAAGAAGGAAGTTGTATGCACAGCACATCAACAGTGCTATGTGTGGAATGATGCTTTTCTGTAGGAAGATATTAAGTCTTCTCTTTTGCTACACACTAATGAATTGGAGGGAATCATGCTAAGCTAAATAAACCAGAAAGAGAAGGCTAAATAGTTGTGGTTTCTTTTCGGGGTGTCTCTCTCCTTCTCTGGCAGGGTGGCCTCCAGGGGAAAGGTAATGGGCTGGTTCTTTCTCGCTCATGACAGGGGTAACACGAAGTAAAAGACACCAGGGACTCTTAGTGTGAATCTAGAATCTGAGTCCTTAGAGTCCCAGAATCCTAGAGTCCGTTTATTAGCAAAATTGACATGAGTTAAATAGAAAAGCAATGGAGGTAATTATTGTTGAAATATGACATAAATTACAGGTTTCTTAACAGTCAGCATGCCCCTAAGGTAGGGGGCTGGTATGACAGGAACTGATGAGATACAAAACAGTTATTCTCCATGACACAAGCAACTTAATTATCCAAAGGTATTTGAGAGAAGCATAGGGATTAAACCTGTAGGGTGAAACAGAAAGAAGATGTATATCAAAAGGCCATATAGTTTGGAATTTCTCTTGTCTGGGGTCTGAGGTGTGTGATGAAGTGTGTGATAAGGTGTGTTCTTCTGTGATCAGAAGGTGACTTAGAATAAGTGAATCTGCAGCCATGTGGCCTGTAGTTAATGGAGGGAAGTACTGGGGTATCTGTGGGCCTGAGAGTCAAGAAGGAAAGAACCAAGTCTGAGTTTCCCCCCTTATGCTCACCTCGGTTGAGAGAGACTTACCAAGAGGTTATCTTCTCAGACCTCCATCCAAAGATGGGGGTGGTTCTCCCTAAGCTCTATCAGGCTCACACATGTTCCCAACAGTTTCTCTCATAGGTAGGACCGAAGAAACAAAGGGAAAATACAATAAACAATGACAAAATGTGATCTACTGCAGCAGAATCATAGACTCAAAGTGGCAAGGGGTGAAGGGAACGTAGTTGAAGGTAGTTGAGGGCCCACTGTCCTGTGGTGGAAGGAGAAAACAAGTTGATGGTTGTTTAAATAGTGGAAGCTAATACAGCACAGATAAATAAACAATTACCCCCAAAAGAAGAACATGTAGCCAAAGAACCAAAACCTAGCTGAGTTCTAAATGATAAGTTCACCAAGAAAAAGAACCTGGCTGGGGTTGGGGTGGGGGGGTCCAAATAAGAGAACTGGCATGAAGTTGGTAGGCAGGAGAAAAATAAGCATGATTCATTCCCTAGAGAATTTGCCGTCGCAATAGGGAAGAGAAAACAGCAACTTGCTTATTACAGATGCTACTTAAATCAAAATTGGCAGGACTTTGGATTGCAGAAATAAAAAATAATAATAATAAATAAATAAAAACAGTGCCAGTAAGATAGAAAAGAGATGAAGCCAAAGAACAGTCAAAAAAAAAAAAAATATGCCGGGAAAAGCAGCAGCAAATCACCAAGGTCTACAGAGCCACCCCAATGATTCTGCCAACATTAAATTCAGCCCTGCACCACTATTTAGGGTTCCTGAAGATACTTTTTCTTTCAAGCCATCTTATTGGGCAAATAATGGTTTACAGGACAGTTGTTGACAGATAAGTACAGTTGTTGTGTTTTTTTTCTCAAGCGTTTAAGGGTACATTTCTTATCTCCCCACAATAGGTATTTGCACACCACTCCCACCATCAACTCAAGTCTCTCTTCATAATCATGTCCTAAAAATCTTAACCCCCACCACAAACTTAACTGGCCTAATTTGTACCTTGCTATGGAAATCCAAGGTTACCCAGCCAGTGGTGAAGCAGCATTAAAGAGACCAAAGCTGGAGTTTCCTTCAGTGGGTAGGTGGGTATCAAGCTCCAACATGAGTCCGAAACAAGGCAAAGCAGACAATATCCCAAGTGAACTATTTCAACAATCTGCTAACTCTGTTCTTTAAAACAAAGTTCCAAATTTCCTTTTTCACTATTTATAACTAAATGTTGGTTCCTGTTTTACCTCTTTAATCATCTACACAGGCATCTTCCTTCCTCTATTATCCTGTAAATCAGTATCCTGAATAAGTATAAAATTAAGTAAAATCAACAGGAGATGCTAGCCTACCACAGACCTTCTAGTCCTTTTTCCAGCCATGACATCATTTCCCCAGACAATAACTTGGATCCACCTGCATATCAGATTTCAGGCTCAGGGGAAAAAAAAAACTAGTATAGCCACAGGCCCTTTGGAATATAACTAAAATATGTCTACTAGCTATCTACAAAATGGAGACACCCCACACACACACACCGCCAACTCTTCATCTGCACTATTCCAGCCTTTAGGTTCATGATTAGTCAACAATTTGTTTGGCTTTATATGTTAACTCTCTTTTCAGCCACCAGGTTCCAAATGCTACCATCATGCCAACCAGATTTCCCTGGACAGACAACCCCACCAGTGTGCTTTGGAGCTCCTCTTCCCCAGAACCCTTCCCCACTAGGGAAAGAGAGATGCAGGCTGGGAGTATGGATCGACCTGTCAGTGCCCATGTCCAGCAGGAAAGCAATTACAGAAGCCAGACCTTCCACCTTCTGCATCCCATAATGACCTTGGATCCATACTCCCAGAGGATTAAAGAATAGGAAAGCTATCAGGGGAGGGGATGGGATAATGAGTTCTGGTGGTGGGTATTGTGTGGTGTTGTACCTCTCTTATCCTATGGTTTTGTCAATGATTCCTTTTTATAAATAAAATTTTTTTTAAAAAGACCCCACCAATGTGCCCTGGAGCCCTGCTTCCCCCAAACCCCGCCCAACTAGGCAAAGAGAGAGACAGGCTGGAGTATGAATCGACCTGCCAACACCCATGTTCAACAGAGAAGCAATTACAGAAGCCAGACCTTCTACCTTCTGCACCCCATAATGATCCTGGGTCCATGCTCCCAGAAGGCTAATGAATAAGAAAGCTGTCAAGGGAGGGGATTGCATATGGAGTTCTGGTGGTGGGAATTGTGTGGAAATGTACACCTCTTATCATATGGTCTTGTCAATATTTCCATTTTAGAAATAGAAATTAAAAAAAAAAAAAGAAAAGAAAAGCCCATCAAAAAGAAAAAATAAGTCAAAGTGTCAGCCCTGCTGTTCCTTCCCAACACTCTTAAGGGGGAAACTGCTACCTCTCTTTTCCAAAAGTAAAATACTTCATTAATTACACGGAATCTACCCAAATAATCCAGGATTGTCTATTTTTCTCAAGATCATCTGATTAGTAATCTCAATTCTACCTGCCACCTTGATCCCCCTTAAATAAAACTCTCGGGATTTTAGAATCAAGACATGAACATTTTTGAGGGACCATTATTCTGCCTTCCACAATTGATTCTTGTACTTACAGTGATACATTTTCATTAGTCTATATGAATATGGCTTGTCATCAGTCACAGTGGCCCCTCTTTCATTTTATATCATTCATTTGCTTCATTTTATGTCATCCATTATATACCTCTTTATCTCCATTACTCTAGGATTTTTTTCATTGGTTCATCTCAGATTCAAAACCTTTACTCTAGCTGTTCCTTCTGTGTGGTTCTTTCTCTGAATCCTCAAGACCCTCTATACCAGAAGACTTGTGTTCTTCAGCCATCAGTTTAAGTTGCTTTTCTTTTTTTATTATGAGAATTTTTATTGTAACTATCATCTTAATAAAGGCTATTTAATATTTTTACTAGTGCTTTAATAGTGATTTATAAAATTGCAACATAATAGGGGTATAATTCCACACAATTCTCACCATCAGTTGTCCCCATCACCCTCCAGCTAAAAGTGCAATAGTTCCAAGGTCACAGATATAAGAGTTGACTAGATAGATAGATAGATAGACAGACAGACAGAGAGATAGAAACTCTTCCCTCTCAGATAAGCTAAACAGTGCCTAACTTTCTCTGGTGTTTTTCAAATTCACTTCTCTTTCAGTGATGATATAAAAACAAGGATTCCCAGGGGCCAGGTGGTAATGCACCTGGTTGAGTGTGCATGTTAAAATGTGCAAGGACCCAGGTTCAAGTCCACAGTCCCCACCTGCAGTGTGAAAGCTTTTCGAGTGGTAAAGCAGGGCTGCAGGTGTCTCTGTCTCTCTTTGTTTCTATCACCCCCTTCACTCTCAACTTCTAGCTGTCTCTACACAATAAATAAATGAAGATAATTAAAAAAAAAAAAAAGAATTTCTAGTGGCAAACATTTCTGGTCCCAGTGGAACTGGGGTTCAGAGCCCTCTGGTCATCTTCCCCCTAATGCTTCCCCAAAATTAGGCCAAAATTCTTTTTAGGGTACAGAAGAAAAGTGTTCTGGCTTCTGTAATTGCTTCTCCACTGGACCTGGATGTTGGCCATTAGATCCATACCCCCAGCGTGTTTCTATCTTTCCTTAGTGGGGTACGGCTCTGAGGTTAGATGATGTCATCTGTCTAAGAGGGTCAAGACAGAACCGTAGTAGCATGTACAACTTGGTGTCTTAAGTTACAGTGCTTCTGCCATCAGTTTAATTTACTTTTCTTCAATGACAGTTTTCCTGATCTAGTGACTCCCTCAACAAAAATACAGATCACTATTGTGCCTTTAGTGTTTCTTCATTTCATTTCATGGGGATTCCATTACTGGCTATGGAATTGTTTGTTTACTAACTACTCTAGAGGCAGAGTGGCATCTAAGTCCAACCCTCTTCCTCTACTACATACATACCTAAAACTTAGAAGAGTAATTTCACAACAAAAATGTATTTGATGGCTGGTGACAAAGCTCATCTGGGAAGCCATTTGCTTTACCATGTGCACCCAGCCACCAAGGTCCTGGGAGAAGCTTCGACACCTATGGGGTCGGTCTCTCTCTCTCTCTCCCCCCCCCCCGAAAAATTCAGCCCAGAGCAGTGAAGGCTGAGTGATGAGCCAAAAAAAAAAAAAAAAGAACTATTTGAATGAAGGAACACGTCCCTTTTAATCCTCATAATATTAACTTTATATTTGAAGGTACTGAAGCTTAGAAAAACTAAGTAACTTCACCATAGCAACATGATTAATGAGATTGCATCTGAGTTTCTTTAGTTCCTAAGGTCATCTTTTTGGTTACTACGCTATTTGATTCTCTAGGGCACCAATAACCCTTGCCTTTAAGTCCACAGATACTCAGTGATCTTCATACTAAAGAAAGGACTCAGCACCCTCTCACATTCTATGCCTACTAACAAACGTCAGATTTCATTCCCTCCTCTCAAATACTGGCATAAATACAGGTCCAAGAAGGATGACAAAGGGGACTCTGGCGGTAGCGCAGTGGGTTAAGCGCATGTGGCACAAAGCACAAGGACCAGTGTAAGGATCCTGGTTCGAGCCCCCCGCTCCCCACCTGCAGGAGAGTCACTTCACAGGCGGTGAAGCAGGTCTGTAGGTGTCTCTCTTTCTCTCCTCCTCTCTGTTTTCCCCTCCTCTCTCCATTTCTCTCTGTCCTATCCAACAACGATGACATCATCATCAACAACAATAACTACAACAATAAAACAACAAGAGCAACAAAAGGGAAAATAAATAAATGTAAAAAAAACTTTAAAAAAAAAGGATGACAAAGGTCCTAGTGGGGGTTGTATTATTATATGGAAAACTGAAAAATTTTATGCATGTACAAACTTTTGTATTTACAGTTGAATGAAAAACATTAATTCCCCAATAAAGAAATTTTAAAAATACTGGCATAAGAGTAAACTTATGAAAATGCTCTCCTTTATAATATTACAGTCCATAAAAAGAATTCACAAACTGGAGGCTGGGTGGTGGCACACTGGGTTAAGCATACATAGCACCAAGTGTAAGCAACAGTGGAAGGATCTGGGTTCGAGCCTCGGGCTCCCCACCTGAAGGGGGGGTCGCTTCACAAGCGGTGAAGTGGGTCTGCAGGTGTCTATCTCTATCTTTCCCTCTCCTCTTAATTTCTCTCTGTCCCATCCAATGGAAAAAAAATAATAATCCACAACTCATTTTCAAATTATCAACTCAAGGAAAACGATTTAATCCACTTGTCTTACAAAATCTGTGCCCACTTCAGAAGAAATTTTATTAAAGCAACAGATAAAACTCTCCCTGAAACCTTGCCAGATAAATTATTAAAATCTGAAAATCCTGAGGTGCAGCTATGAAGTAGGATCCATTTCATATCATGCTCCTAATAAACTAAGGGGGAAAAAATGAAAAATCACCTGAAAACTCAACAAAATACAACCAGTATCTCTCCAGAAATTCACTAAGCTACAGTCACCAAGTTGCAGATGCTACTATACTACTAAAATTTCATCCTGCACTCCCTGGGCATACAGCCTCACCAGTGTGTCCTGGAACCTCACCTCTCCAGAGCCTTACCCCACTAGGGAAAGATATTGACTGAAGGTATGGATTAACCTGTCAATGGCCATGTCCAGTGGAGAAGCAGTTACAGAAACCAGACCTCTCACTTTCTGTTCCCCATAAAAAAAATTTTGGCCCATACTCCCAGAGGGGTAAATGTTAGAGGGAAGATGGCAATGATTCAATTCCATCAGGACCCAGAGAGAGAAGGGGGGGTAAGGTAGGGGAAGTAAGGGAAGAAGGGCACTCTGAGTAGTAAGTACGCCTTAGAAAGGAAGAGAAGGCAGAACTACAGAAAAAAGGGGGGCAAGTATATATAAATATAGATAGATAGTTATAGAAATAATAGACAACCCATAATTGTGATCATGGTGGAACTACCAGTTTCCAGTGGAGGGAATAGGGACAAAGAACTCTGGTGGTGGGAAAGGTATAAAATTATATCCCCGTTATCTCTTAATTTTGTAAATCAATATTAAATCACTAACAAAAAATACTTTTTAAACAATATGGAAATCCTGCTACCATTGCTAGAAAGAAAACTGACCTTTTGTATGCTCTCAATCTTGGTCTCCTGTGTACAGAGAGGAAGGAACATCATAATCATTATCTTGAAGAACACTTCTGAGATTTTAAGTAAGGTAGGCAGAGTTCTATTTATAATTTCACTAGGCCTTAAGACTTCAAAACTTTTCACAATCTTTCTGAGGTTTTTTCATTGTCAGCATTCAGTCCTTTATTATTTAAAACCATTAGTCTATTTTTGTGGCTATGAGTCATATTGGAGCTAGAAATACTTAGAAGATCTTAGTATAGAGCCCAAGCTGTTGCATGGACACCTTTTGCTTTTGCAAATTATTATAATTGGCATAGATCAAAAGTCTTATTTACTAAGAGGTAACCTAATTTAATTTAGTATTTTGTTATTTTAATCTCCAAAGCAACTATAAATCAAATTTCACCAACAAAACACTTTTACTGGGATTATTGTTACTGTTATTTTTTAAATATCCAAGATTTTGAAATATAGTTTCATTTATTTTAATTGCCCATATACAATAAAATATTACAATTAGAAAGCACAGTAAATGTGTATTACAAAATACTTATAAATATTTATAGTCTCAAAAAAGTATTAAATTGTGAGCACCATAAAAAGCACTAAAGGAAAGAAGAAAGTAATGAAAAGGAAAAGTCGAATTATATAAATATTTGGTGAGTTAAAAACTCAACAACAACAACAAAAAAAAACTAGACATTGAGATTTCTTTCTTTTAAAACTAAGAGCCAAAAGCAGAGGAATATTCATGACAGGTGAAATTTACTGGTTTAAAATCTCTTCCATCTCTCTGGAACATATCTGAGAGCACAAAGTAGGTTATCTGATAGGCCTACATTCTAAGAGCATCTCACAAGTTTTGTAATTTGTAATTTGTTGCTACCCTGCAATAGCAGTTTATATACTTCCCGCAAAAATATCTGTATCAGCCTCAATTCACTGTAAACTGAATACATAAAGTCTTCAAGGTTTGAAAGCTTTAGTTTCTCTAAGCCCCATGGAATCCAGTAAAGCAATAGGAGTTAAGATTGATTTGATTAATAGTAGTTTTCATATTGGAATAGCAGAGAAAAGACCTTCCTAAGGCAATGAATGCAGAACCGGTAAGGAAGGACTCCAGTGACACTTGTTAATTTCAGGATCTAAATCTTAGCATAGGAGAAATCATTAGAATATAATCAATACAACAATAACGAACATATGCCTACAGAGAACACAGCAAAAACCTCCTGATTGGTTGGTTAACTATGTGAAATAAGGTTCAAAATTTGGCCAAAAAAGAAAATTTTACATCTCAATTGTTATGTATTGACTCAATCCATATGCTGGGCTTGGTACCAACAAAAACAAACAAACAACAACAACAAAAAACCTCAATTAGTTATACAAATAGTGTACACTGACATGTAGTTACTACAGATTATCCAAGAGATATGTTCCATGAGTTCTGCCTTGAAGAACTGACCCTCTAACAAAAACAAAAGCTAAATATTCAATTTTAAAAACAACCAGAGAAAGATATTGGCCCCTTTAGATTATTTTAAGAAATCATGTGATTGCCTAACAGCACAGTATAAATGCATATTTCTGAAGGTGCCTATTCATGACAACTTCGTCTTCAGAAGAAGCTAGGAAGAACAGTAATGTAATTTAAAGGACCTCTGAAAACTTTAAGAACATTTCAAGTCATTTGTTTATTAAGAGCTTTAGCTTCTATAGAGCTTTTCATCCACTCAAATTGGAAATCTTGGAACAATTCTGTTTACAGTTCATAGGGATTAAAAATCAGAGATGGAGAGAAGAAGAAAAAGAAAAGAAAAGCTTAAACCTAAGGACACATCTATTCCATTCTGAATTTTGCTGACAGCCTAGCTTAATGACTCACATCCAAGTCTCACCTCCATTCCCATGTCCCCAAAATAAGTTAAATAAACTAAATAGTACCATACTTAATGGTCACCATAAACACACTTAGTGGAAACAAAAAAAAAGCACAGTTTAATCTCTAATAGGAGTGAATTTGTTTGCAAAAAAAATGCAACACATATCGACTTCCTTGCAAGCTTGGTGTTAATGTCCATGGTGACACACACTGGCCATATCAAGCAATAGCACTCAAGCTGTATTTTATGCCTATTTCTTGGTGGCAGATTTGCTGAAGTGGCTTTATTTTACAAATCTAACTCTTAGTTGCACTCCTTTTGCATCTCTCTCTCTCTTTCTCTCTCTCACAAAAAGACTTTAAAAAAAAAGACAGAATTCATCAGAGACATTAAATTAGAATCCATTTGTCTTTTGCCTCCATCTATACTTCACCTTCTGTAAATCTAGTCTTTCTGTGTGATTTTACCTTATTGAAGCTACTACAGCAGGTCCCCAATCAATTGTCAAAAGCAGTGAAAAAGCAAAGCTGGTTTCTTAATGTGGTGGAATTTGCTTCTGACTACACAGCACATTGAAATATAATTTCAAATGTAGACATGCATGCATAGCCAATTTCCAATGATTTTTCTAAGCTTTAAAATGGTATGTATACCATTAGTGTGGATATAGTAGTTATAGGAAATATTTTCAGTATAGTTTTCAGGAAGTATCTCCTTTTGTAAAGAAAGATTCATGATCTTCTGCTGATAAACCTTGTCTCAAATATAATATGTACATGAAGTAAAACTACTGAGAGGTACTGGCCAGAAAACTACACAACATAAAGAAATTACTCTCCACAGTGTGCTTGAAAGGTTCCAAGAGCAGTGTGTTAACCGAGATTAAGCTATCTTATTTCCTACCTAAATCAATTTCACCCAAATGAGGCGTTTGTGTTATAATTCATTGTTCCCCAGACTCTAAGATCAACCATCTGCTATTGGAGTTTCTGTGCAGTAATTAAGGAACTATCCATTAGGACTGGCAAGAGTACAAAAATCAGGCGGAGAGGAGAGCGAGAGAGGAAGAAAAATCAAGTCACTTGGGGGGGGGGGGTGCATGGTCTGTGAATCTCACAGACTGAACACGCAGAGGGGCGTCTGGAATTGCTCCTCATACCTTACCCTGGAAGAGGAAGGCTTTCGTCCCATTGTGCAGCCCGGGGACCTGGCGAACTCCGGTCGTGGACTCCCCAAGTTCTAACTCTGTTAAGATGTCGATCTGTAGGGAGGGGTCCACCCCAAGCCCCCAGACTAGTAGGGGTGGAGGGAAGGAAAAGGAAGGAAAAGAAAGGTTCTGTCAAAACACCAGCCTCTTCCCGGGGTGACCGAGACCCGAATCTGGGAGTCAAGATTGGGCCGGGGGCAGGGGTGCCTCCCTCCACCACTGCCCACAACCTCACCTGGGCCCCGCGCCCCGTCTTTTAATAACAGAGCACCAGTCCCATCTCCCTAATCTACTTTAAACCCCTCTGGTGCAAAGTTGCCCCCAAGCCCTGGGAACCCGAACCCAGGGTGTGACTCCTCCGGACACCTCCAAACAGGCACAGGGAAAAAACCGCCCCGACCCCAGCTTCCCACTTCGTCCCGAGAAGCCAGGGGCCCCCAATACCTGGCTGCTCTGAAGTTGGGGCTACCCTCCTGCCCGGTACCCCCAAACCTTGGCCGCCGCCACTCACCTGCTCCGAGACCGAAGATCAGACAGAATGTTCTCAGTAATATCCAAGACTCCATGGTGTGGCTCGGCTCAGTCCATCGTCTCTCTCTTTAAGAAAAAAGGGGGAAAAAGAAAAAGAGAAATCGGAGAGGATTTTGGAATCTAGCGGGAAAGGAGCTTTGGTGTCTCAGGTTCCGGCTGAAGGGGATCAGGAGGACCTGGGGGCCTCGGGAAAGAAAGGGGGGACCTCCCCGGCACGTGAAGAACTTGGCGCCCCCAGTGCGCGCATCCTTCTTCCCACGGGCTGCGCCCGGGCGGCAGGGGCCCCGCTAGAGGCTGGGCGCCGGGGCTACTCTCCGGGAGGGAGGGAGCTCCAGGACTGGATGCGGCGCCCCCGCAACCGGGCTCTGTGCCCGCAGACTGGGAGGCGGCCCGAGCCCCGCAGCACCCGCCGCCGAGCCCGCGGAAAGGCAGACAATGGAGTGGGCGCCAGGCACGGGGAGACGCTCCACGGCCGGGCGGGGCGGGGCGCGGCGGGGAGGGGCGCGCGCGGGCGAGCAGAGAGCGGCGGGAGTGGGGGGACCTCGCCCGGAGCCCGCGCCCAGAGCCTCCTTCCCCCCCCCCCCAGCTCCGTCAGCCAACCCCGAAGCCGCCCCCGCCGGGGCCCAGCTATCCGCTCCTCTGCATCGGAAAACCTAAAATCCAGGTGCTAAGTTGAGGGGCGGTCTCTGCTCACCCGGCGATTTGGGGCGGCAAAGACGGAGGGAGCGAGAAAGGGATGGGGCGTCTCGGATGGAGAGGAGAGCAGCACCCGCCCCGCCTGCAGGCAGAGGAGGGCGCCGCACACGCCTGCACAGGCTCCCGGCCGCCCGGGACTGGGCCAGGGACTCCCGCTCGGGACCTGCGGATAGAGGCTCCAGAACTGGGGCGGGGCAAGCCCCGCAAAGGCTGCCAGGGGAAGCTGGGCCAACCTGGAGAGCCCGGGGAGCCCGAGGGTTCCGGGGAGAGAGGTCCCCTGGCCGGGGAGGGGCGCTGGAGAGCTTGCCCGGGGCCCAGAGCTCAGGGGAGAACTTGGCACAGACTGGACAGCTCCAGGACCGCGCGCGCCCCCTGCCACACACAGCTAGGACACCCAGACCCTAGCTCCCAGCACCAGTGCAAGGCGGGAGGCTGGGACAGCATAACCAATAACCTGAGCGCCCACACCAAAAAGGATAGAAAGGACAAGCATAGACAGATAGGAGAGATAAGATAAGTGAAGATGAGCAGGGTACATCATGAGGCGGCGGAGGGGGCGGGGGGGGGGGGGACAGTGAGCAAGTGAAGGCATAAAGCCGGCATGGCAGATAATAGATGACTACACATATAAGATAGAGAAGAATTGATAGATGAGATAAGAGATAGGAAATAGGCAAGGCTAGGTTATTCATTAATACATAGGTAGACTACAGAATAGATTATTGGAGGGAAAAGTAGATGAAGGCAAATGCCGGCATAATAGATGATCTATCCATAGATGAAAAAGATAAATAGGTTAGCAGATGAAGACAGAGCACCCTCACACAGGCTCTACCCCCCAACCCCCTTCATCTCATAGACCCAGGACTACACCTGTGAAGTCATCGGAGATCTAGTTCTCACAGGTAAAAATATATATATGTGTGTGTGTGTGTGTGTGTGTGTGTGTGTGTGTGTATTCTAATTCAGTGGCAAACGATGTTTGATTCAACATAGTCTCAACATTTTGAGGTGCATTTTGAATAATGGCATTCAGCTCCCATAATGAAAAAGACAAGTTTCACGGGCACTTAAAATGTTAGTCTGTATTAAGACTCTTTGGCTTTCTTAACTTACTGTCCAAACACGTAGACCTAATTGCCCTAGCAGCATTCTACATATCTAGTTATCAAACACCTACAGGGCAGAGTTTGGGACGCCTGGAAAGTGATACGTACATTGCTCTAGAATGCGGTTAGGACATTCCCTATTTTTAACTCTGTCCTTGGATTTTTTTTTAACTTTATTTTATAGGACAGAGAGAAATTGAGAGGGAGGGGGGATAGAAAAGGAGAGAGGCAAAGAGATAGCTGCAGCCCTGCTTCAACACTTGTTAAGCTTTCCCCCTGCAGGTAGGAACTGAGGGCTTGAACCCAAGTCTTGTGCATGGTAACGTGCACTTAACCAGGTGTGCCACCATCCAGCCTCTGTCCTTGGACTTCTTAAGGAAAAAAAAAAAAACAGCATATTCTGGAAGTTTTCCAAATTAAATTTTTATTATCATTATCAACTTTCCATTTGATTTTTGTAATTTTGGGAAAGCACTCCCATGTGATTTAACTGTTGTATGAAACTCCCCAAATTTGTAAAACTATACAAGATAACATTAAGATAACAAAGTTGAATAAAAGGAAATTATTCACCGGGAAATTAAAGCTCTCTATAGCAGCACATACTAAGTACTATAATATTTATAAAAGCTACAAAAAATACCTAAATTTTTACTAGAAGATAAGATGACAAAGAAAAGAAAATATGCATATGCATGAATATTTAGATGTAGAAGTTCTCCTAACTGTACTCAGTTAAATCACAGTATGTGGAGTCCCTCTGACTCTCACCCTGATAGATAGAAAGCTGCTGAATTATAATCTTGACTCCAACACTCCCTACTGGTGTAAGAGTTCTAACATCAGAACTCACGTATAGCCTCCAGAGTCTCCCAAAGAAGCAAGTGCAAAATCCAAAACTTCTAGTGTCACCAGAATCACAGAAGAGAAGAAACAGTGTAGAAAAAAATGTATTTAATAAGTATTTTAAAAAGAACAAGCTAAGAGTTCCCAAATTTGGTGAAAGACACAAGCTTATAGGTTCAAGGAGCTTAGCAAACCCAAACAGAACAAATGCAAAGGAATCCAGTCCTATCAGAATCAAATTTCTGAAAACTATATAAAGAGAAAAATGTCACAAAGAAGCATAGCTAGAAATAAAGAAGGGGGAATCTATACTATTTACGGTGGAGCAACAATTTGAAAGATGAAGTTCTCATCAGAAAGCAGGGGTATCAAAAGCAACAGATTTCTTGACATGCTCAAAGAATATTAGCATCCCAGAATTCTATATCTAGAGAAGATACCCTTTAGGAGTGAAAATGAAGTAAAAAAAAAAAAATCCTAGATAAAGAAAACGTCAAAGAATTGTTTGCTAGCTTATCATCACTGGAAGAATTGCTAAAGGAAGTTTCTCAGACAGAAAAGAAATGGTAACAGAAATACAACCAGTATATCAGAAATGAAGGAAAAGTAGCAAGAGTGGTAAAACAGAAAAGATGATTGTTCTCTTGACTCCTGTAAAGTATGTTTCATGGCTCTGTTAGTTTTCTGTTACTGCTGTAACAAGTCACCGCAAAGTCAGTGACTTTAATGAAGACAACTTTGTCATCTGGCAGTTTCCAAGGCCATAGATATGACACTAACCTCATTAAGTTAAGCTGTAAGTGTCGACAAGGCTGTATTTTCTTTAAGAAGGCTCTAAAATAAAATCCATTTGCATGTTTGTTTGTAAACTTCTAGAAAATGTCTACATTCCTTGGCTCCTTGTTTCCTTCTATCTTTAAAGATAGCAATGACAGACTGAATTCTCACAGTATATTCTTTCTTACTGTCTGATTATTGTTTGAAAATATCTACTTTCAAGATGTTATATAATGTACTAGGGCTACCTGAAAAATCTAGGAAAATGTCCCCACCAAAAAGCCATTAACCATAATTGTATGTGCAAAGTTTTGTTGTTGTTGTTGTTGTTGTTATTTGGTCATAACTGCTTATGTAGCCACAAACACAGACACTGAATGAAAGAAAATATTTAAAAATTCTCTAAAGAGATCTCAGTGCATGTAAATGTAATATACAAGACAGCCACATACTTAGAGGTTAGGAAAAAGGGACCAAGTGCCACAGTGCACCTGGTTGAGTGCACATGTTACAGTGCTCAAGAGCCCTCGGTTCCCACCTGCAGGGGGAAAGCTTCACCAGTGGTGAAGCATGTTGCAAGTGTTTCTCTGTCTCCCTCTCAATTTCTGGCTGTCTCTATCCAACAAATAAAGATAATACAAAAAAATTTTTAAAAGAAGCACACTATGCAAGTGAGCTATGAAAAGAAGAAGAAAAGAAAAAGGGACCTATGTAATAGTGAAGCTTCTATATTTCTATCAAAAAGTTATGAAATCCAAGTGAACAATGAAAAGTATGAATATTGTATTCCCTAGAGGGCAAATTTTAAATAACTATACATAGAGAAATAGTTACCATACATAAAATTGAAATGTAAAAAATTTAAATAACTCAAAAGAAAGCACAACAAAGATTAAGAGAGGAAAGGTAAATATCCAACAAAAAGAACAAAGAGAAAGCAGATATTTTAAAACTTGGCCAGGCCAGCAAAATAGTAATAGTTCACTTGGATAGTGTACAGCTTTGCCATGTGCATGACACAGGCCCAAGCATTGCCCCAACTGTATTAAAGGAGGCTTCAGTGTTGTGTTCTCTCTCCTCTCTGCATAACTCGCTCTCTCTCTCTCTCTCTCCCTCCCTCCCTCCCTCCCTCCCCCTCTCTCTCTCCCTCTCCCCCCCTCTTTCTCCATCTACCTTCTCTGCTTCTATCAAAAAATTAAAATATTTTTAAAACAATAGACCAAATCTCAACATATCAAAAACAGTAATAAGTGTAAATGTCCTAAGTGCATCAATTAAAAGGTAGTCAGAATAGACTTGAAAATGTTACCTCACTATATGCTATTAAAATAAACTAACCAAAAAAATAAATAAAAGAAACCTCAGTATAGATGTGACACAGAAAAGAAGAGAAAGCAGGACCATAAAAAGGACACACACACACACACACACACACACACACACACACATATATATCATCCCATATTTATGACCTTAGGAAAACTACTGCAGTTTCCAATGGAGAAAATAGGGACACAGAACTCTAGTGGTAGGAACAATGTGGGATCATACCCCTGTTAACTCATAATTTTGTAAATCAATATTAAATCACTAACAAAAAATAAAAAGAAAGTAACTTCAATATAATTTGGTGAAGGTAGGATAATTTTAAAAGAAATATCATGCAAATATAATAAAAAAGTGGGAATGGGTATATTAATATCAGAAAAAAAATTTAGAGTAAATAAAAGTTACGAGGGATAAATAGGAATGATCTGCCTTCCACAGCTGTGACTTCCTATCTGGCAATTCAACATACCACATATAGAAATGGATACTGCTTAGTTATGACATTTATGTCTGTACTAGCAATGTACAGACTTCTTTTCTTCTCTTACTCCCTAAACAGTACAGTAGAAGAACCATTTATACAGCACTTACATTGTAGTAAGTATTGTAAATAATCTAGTGAGAGCATAAACAAAAGGATGTGCATAGGGTTAATGCAGATATTGTACCATTTTATACAAGGGTTTCTACAGATGTGAGTGTCCTCAAGAGAGGGAGTCCTGAAAACAATCAACTTCAGATACAGGTAAATAATTGCATGATGCATAATAATAAAAAAGTCAACTCACAAAGGAGACAGAGCACTGTGTGTATACACCTAAGAGCACTGCAGCAAAATATATGTAGCATTTGCCCTAAAGAAATGAAAACAGAACTGAAAGAAGAAACAAAAATTCACAAGTATGTTTGAAAATTTCCAGCAGTTCTCTCATAGTCTATGGACATCTCCAGTCATAAAGTTTCTATGTCAAATCCCAGCAAACAAAGAGGAAATAATATCAACTGTACACATATCTTCCAGGAAATAGAAGGGTAGGAACACAGTCCATCTCTTTATGTAAATAGTGAAGACCTATAAAAGCAAAGCTTTTATTTATTTATTTATTATTTATTTATTTATTTATTCCCTTTTGTTGCCCTTATTTTTTTTTATTGTTGTAGTTATTGTTGTTGTTGTCGTTGTTGGATAGGACAGAGAGAAATGGAGAGAGGAGGGGAAGACAGAGAGGAGGAGAGAAAGATAGACACCTGCAGACCTGCTTTACCGCCTGTGAAGTGACTCCCCTGCAGGTGGGGAGCCGGGGTTCTAACCGGGATCCTTATGCAGGTCCTTGTGCTTTGCGCCACCTGCGCTTAACCCCCTGCGCTACAGCCCGACTCCCAAAGCAAAGCTTTTATACCAAAATGAAACAGCAAGAAAAAGAAAACCAGAATATAGGCACACACAAAAACTTTGGAGCATGGGCACAAAATGTATCTTTTGAACATGCATACACAATCCTTAACAAAATCAAGTTAATTAAATTACCAATATATTAAAATAATATAAAGTACAAAGTATAAGGATTTATTGCAGCAATGCAAGATTAATTCAGTATTTACTATCACATCTTTACAAGCTAAAGTGGAAAAAATTGTGATCATATCAATGAAGCAAGAAAATCATTTGTCAATATTCAACAACTATTGATGATAAAATAAATAACACAATATTAGAAGGACAATAAAAGTCATCTAAAAGAACCTATATTAAATAAGCAACAGTTGTTTGGGGCTTCTAATCAATAGAATGAGCAATAAAATTAAGTGAAAGTCATCTACATTGGAAAGAAGAGATAACAGTTTTTCCCTAGACAATATGGTTATCCTCTAATTTAGAAATCCGGAGGGGGGTTCAGGCAGTAGCGCAGCGGGTTAAGCGCACATGAAACAAAGTGCAAGGACGGGCTTAAGGATCCCGGTTCAAGGCCCCAGCTCCCCACCTACAGGGGAGTCACTTCACTTCAAAGGTGGTGAAGCAGGTCTGCAGGTGTCTATCTTTCTCTCCCCCTCTCTGTCTTTCCCTCCTCTCTCCATTTCTCTCTGTCCTATCCAACAATGAATGACATCAACAACAACAATAATAATAACCACAACAAGGTTATAACAACAAGTGCAACAAAAGGGGGGAAAAATGGCCTCCAGGAGTAGTAAATTCATGGTGCAGGCACTGAGACCCAGCAATAACCCTGGAGGCAAAAAAAAAAAAAGAAAGAAAGAAAGAAAAAAGAAATCCCAGTGCATCTCTGAAAAAGCTACTGAAACTTATGAGTTTAGCAATGTCACAGAATACAAAATCAATTTGCACAAGTGAAGTGTCTTTGGACAGGCTAGCAAGAAATAACTGGAAATGCAAATTGAAATAAAACCATTTACAATGGCACTAAAAACACAGAAGACTTAAGAAGGGAAAGAGAGAAGCCTGGGGGAGCTGAGGGGTCCTAAGTTGGGGGGGGGGGGCATTTTACAGACATTTAGCATGAGGAAATGGGAAATTATACCTATGTGTCAACAACTGTACTAGAAACCACTAACCACCCCCATGATAATTTTTTTAAGATTTTTAATCTAGGGGAAAAAACACATAAAAAAGAAAAGTTGATGCACCGTGCTTCATCAGAATTTACAACTATTGGTGAAGAATGAACAAATTGTGGTATCCTTATATGGCTAAGAACAATGGCACAAACACCAGCTTCAATGGGTTTCAGTACCACTGAATGAAAATAGTAAAAATAAACTAATAAGAATGCAAAAAATCCAAAACTTTTTTTAAAGAAATTATTTAGAAACCTTTTATAAAACCAAATTAAAGAATAGGAGAAAATATTAACAGTGCATAAATTTAATAAAGGATGAATGGGGCCAGGCAGTGGCAACCTGGTTAAGTATACATATTACCCTGCACAAGGACCTGGGTGTGGCTTAGAAACGGAGTGAGGCTAGATCTTGGGAATTAGAAGAAACTGTTAGGGGCCTGGTTGCTCTCTTGTGATCCCTTTTGCTCCCTCTCTGCCCCCCTTCTTTCTCTCTCTCCCCCCCCCAATGTGGGGGCTTTAACAAGTGAGTAAATGGCTTGTGTTCTAATTCTCTCTCCCTTTCACCCACCCCCAAACCCCACCACACACACATACACACAGAGCCCATATGTTCTCCAACATGTGGGCGTTCTCAATTTTCCTGAATAAAGTTTAACATTCCTGAAAAACCATGCTTTCTCCTCAGTTCCTTGTTGGGTTTATGTATGAGGAACCTTTAAGTCAGCAGGAAGTGAAGTGGGCCATACTCCCACCAATACAGTGCTAGAGACTGAACCTGGGGCCTTTGATGCCTCAGACATGAAAGGCTCTCTGCATAACCATTATGCTCACCACAGTACCCATCATTTCTGATTCTTATTCAGTATTTAACAAATGTAGAATCATTTCAAATGTCCATGAGCTGATACACAAACCATGGTAGACACATGCAATGGACCACTAGCGTACAATGAAAAGCAACAACCTCTGTTTGACCATGTGCTTCTTTTACACTTTGGTGTCTGTTACAAAACTTGGGCTGATGACAGAATGATCCTGACTTATTTTCTTCTCCCCTTCATTTCATATTAATAATGATCAGAGTACCTTGGTTTAGATTCTAGGGGGCAAAGCAGGTTCACTCAGATTTATTTAACAACCACACACTCATATACCTCCCTAGCCTAGATTTAATTTGAAAAGATTTGGGCTGGGGACACAGACTACTGGTTATGCAAAAAGACTCACATGCCTGAGGCTCTAAAGTCACAGGTTCAATTTCCAGCCTCACCATAATCTAGAGTTGAGCAGTGCTCTGGCATCTCTTGTGTCTCTCATCTAAATAAAATATTAAAAAAAAAAAAAAAGACTTCAGGGCCCTGGGGAGATAGCATAATGGATATGCAAAAGAATTCTGTGCCTGAGGCTCCAAGGTGCCAGGTTCAGTCCTTAACATCACCATAAGTCAGAGCTGAGCAGTGTTCTGGTCTTTCTCTCTGTGTTCCTCTCTGTATGTCTCTCATTTGTTAAATTAAATGTTTTAAAAATAAAAGGATTTAACACTTCAAGACTTTATCTGAGAAGATTCTTTTAAACAAAAGAACAACATAAAAAAATAAGTCTAAACAAATTTGGTTAGTAAGGCCAAATAATGTGAAAAATGTTGGCATGTTAAATTATCAGAAAGCAAAGTATAAGAGAAAAGAGGTCAGAATAAAGAAGCAGTATCTCAAAATGACTAAAATATGGGAGAATGGATGATGAGAGCAGATCATTTCTACAGCAAGGGTACCTTCCCAACTGAAACACTCTCACTCTCATGCTGACACAGGAAGGTAAAAGATACCAACTGGGGACATGAAAGAAAGTTGGGTTTCGGTCAGCTTTCCTTTATATTCTCCACACACTCTGAACTGTTGATACAGTTCAATGAAACTAAGGAAAATAAAAATTGTTGCTTCAAATCCAGTTCTAAAAGCAGTGTGATGAAAGAAAGCACTCAGAAGCACTGTCGGGGGGGGGGGGGCAGGAGGTGGTGCACCTGATTGAGCATACTTGTTACCAAGCACAGGGACCCAGGTTCAAGGCCCTGGCCCCCATCTGTAGAGGAAAGTTTCATGAGTTGCAGGTGTCTCCCTTTCTCTCTCCCTCTATCCCAATTTTCTCTCTCCTATTAAGTAAAAGAGGGGAAAATGGCCCTAGGAACAGTGGATTCATCTCTTAGGTACAGAGTCCTGATGGCAATAAAGTAAAAAAAAAAAGAAAAGAAAAGAAGAAAGAAAGAAAGAAAGAAAGAAAGAAAGAAAGAAAGAAAGAAAAAGAAGCATTGTTCTATCTCTTTTCAGAGCCAGATACAAACTTCTCCCCTGCACCTGCTATTAAGATCATACCTCATCTATTCCAGGGTTGTTGAGGGTCAAAAATTGCTGTGGCACACACAAACACGACTTCTCCCTGCTGTTGTCACATTAAACTATACCATCTCAGGGCTGGCCTGTTTCTGTCATTCCCTCTGTCATTTTGTCACTATAATGCAAAATAATGATAATTTAAAGGTAGTCCACAGAAACAAGCAAGGTAAAGTGAAGAACTGGGAGTATGAACAGGTTAACTGAATAGCACTCTTAGCTAGTGAGCCTAGCTAAGATGGCTAAAAATATACATCAAGTATTCTGAACACAGAACTGGCTTTTAAATGTTATCAGTCTCCAAGAGCCATGAGTCATAGGTTTAAAAACTTATCCCACCGTGTGAGCCTTATTTTTAACTGCCAATAGACAAGCAGAATGAGCAGGGCTGCTTTTGCCAGCAGGCTGCAGCACTTAATGTTCATCTGAACAGAATGAAACATCCAACCTCTACCAGATCCAGACGGTCTGCTGGCTCCCAGCCTTGCTGAAGGCTGTGCCTCTCATGGAGAGGCAAAGAACTAAAGGCCAGGATATTTTTGTCACTTTCCAGAAATGAGCTTTACTTCTGAGGTTTCTCCTCACCACCATCACCCACCCACCCCCTGCCCTCGTAAACTTAACTCTGAAAATAGTAACTATACATGTGATGAAGAATCTTATTTTCAAAAGCAGGTCTTTTTAATATTCCACTTCTAGTACCATCATATATACTTTATTTCTATTTTTTTAATTTTTATATATGTTATTTATTTTATTATTTCTTAATCTGATAGGACAGACAAAGGAGTTGAGAAGGAAGGGGTTAATATAGAGAGAGAAAGAGAAGGGCCAGGTGGTGATGCGCCTGGTTAGGCACACATATTACAGTGCTCAAGGACATGGGTTCAAGCCCCCAGTCCCTACCTGCAGGGGAAAGCTTCATGAGTGGTGAAGCAGGGCTGCAGGTGGCTCTCTCCCTCTCTAACATCCCGTCCTCTCTCAGTATCTGGCTGTCTCTATCCAATAATAAATAAAGATAACAAATTTTAAAAGAGAGAGAGAAAGCAATCAAGACAGCTGCAGTGGCTCAGGAGATGGTGCAGTGGATAAGATGTTGGACTCTTGAGCATGAGGTCTTGAGTTCAATCCCAGGCACCACACAGGACAGATGATGTTCTGGTTCTCTAGGGAGGGAGGGAGGGAGGGAGGGAGGAAGGGAGAGGAGAGGAAGGAAGGACACCTGCAGCACTGCTTCACCACTCATGAAGTTTCTCTATCTACAGGGGGTTTGAACCCAGGTATTTGTGCATGATAGCATGTGTGCTCAGCCAGGTGCACCACCACCCAGCCCCTACTTCTTTTTCTAAGATACACATACCCCACACCTTAAAGAAAATGTATTCCGTTTTTGTCCCAAGATACAACAATTAACAATCTGTCCTTACTTGGCATGTTATCCCTGCTAGTGCTTAGCTACTAATACTGGGACTTTCTTTATGATGAACATGTAGTTACTACACAGAAATTCAGACTAGGTTTCAGACAAGGATAATTTTATGTTAGGATCTTAAAAAGCAAGTAAGGACCCAGATTCACCATAAACTCAGGGGGAAAAAAGTCTTTTCACACTTCAAATCTCACATGGAGGGGAAAAAATGTCTCCGGAATTGTGTTGCCCTGCAGAACTGACCTCTGACTCCATTTTTCTCTGTGTTGGCCTAAGAATGGAACTGAAAATGCAAACAGGAAGCCAGAGCTGCTGAGTGGGCAGGTACATAACCACAGGAGTGGTGCCATTGGTCTTCCTCCCTTTGGCAGGCTGGTGCTCAACAGTCCCTGGGCCAAGTAATGAGGAAGGGACGTCTTCACTTAAAATTGCTGAACAGGAAGCTCAAGGACCGGCGTAAGGATCCCAGTTCAAGCCCCCAGCTCCCCACCTTCAGGGGAGTTGCTTCAAAGGCGGTGAAGCAGGTCTGCAGATGTCTGTCTTTCTCTCCCCCTCTGTCTTCCCCTCCTCTCTTCATTTCTCTCTGTCCTATCCAACAACGAACAACATCAACAATGGCAATAATAATAACCACAATGAGGCTACAACAACAAGGGCAACAAAGGGGAAAAAATGGCATCCAGGAGCGGTGGATTCATAGTGCAGGCACTGAGACCCAGCAATAACCCTGGAGGAAAAAAAAATTGCTGAACAGGAAATGTTGACAAGTTCCTGTGCTGCACACCAGCACACCAGCAGTGCAAATCATTGGTTCCAAATAGCACAATTGAGTCAATTAATTCTGAGTTTGCATATAAGGTGTGATATGCTCATTCATTCATTCATTCATTCACTTGAGGACTGTGTGATGAGCACCACTCCCCATGCCTCATAGGCACAGGTATCCAGGAAGCTACAGACCTATTTAGCAAAAGAGCCTTATGAAGGGTCACAGACAAATCTCAAGATGTAACCTCTGCCTCCTGGTTTCCTAAGAAAATAATGTCCCAGCTATTTGTGTGGCCAGGATCACCTACAGGAAGGCTTTCTCAGTCCCCATCACCATCTTCCTCAACATCTCCCTATCCTATCTGCTCCTTGGCTGTTCTTGAATCAAGCATAGGAGTGTCTCCTCTCAGGTTTGGTTTCCTCTTTGTCCCACACCTCTGCTTCACCACTTCCAAACTCACCTTCTCAGCAAACTCACCCCCAAAAGGAACTTATTTGAGATCGCAATCATATATTGAGAGAGACGGAGACCAAGAGACAGAGTTCTAGATGCTGTTCCCTGCTGATTTTTATTTGTACATTCATTATAAATTTACTTATCAAGCTATTTATTTATGCCCCTCTACTCTGGTACATAAGCTCCATTTTTCATGGGCTTTGTTAACTTTTTAATGTTCTCATAGCCATATACATTACAAATGTATACATAAGTACAGAAACGTATTATATATATATATTATATATATATAACATATATATTATATATAATATAATATATAGTATATATAATAATATATATTATATATAATATATGCATATATATGCATACATATATGAGAATGAAAGGGATCAAGACAAAGATTAGAGCACTGGTTAGTCCTATTTGGTATCCAAGCTTGAACTCAGGGCCTTCAACATGTAAAGGATGTTATTTCTCTGGCCATCCTGGGATTTTGTTTGTTTTGTGTTTGTTTTTATTTTTATTGCCACCATGGTTACCACAGGGACTGGTATTTGCAGGTTTCCACCACCCCTAGCAGATCTTTTTATTTTCTTCTTTTAAAGACAGAGCAAGAGAAAAACCGGGAAAGAGATACACAGAAAAAAGGAGAGATGCTACGGCACTACTCTGACATTTGTGAAGCTTCCCCAATGCAGGTGCTTCCATGTAGTGGCTGGAGGCTTGAGCCCAGGTTCCTGTGCATGGCAAAGTGTGTCCTCTGCCAGATGAGCCATCTCCTGGCCCCCTCCATCACTGTTTCCCCCATAATACCTATAACAGTATGTAAACTAGCATAATTGTCAGTAAAAATAAGAATTATATACAGAGGGCTACTAAAATAATTCACTTGGATGAATTCACTGCTTTGCCCTGTGTGAGACCCAGATTCAAGCCTAATCCCTTCCACTTTGAAAAAGGAAACTTCAGTGCTGTGCTCACTTACACTCTCTCTATGATTCTCTGTCTCTTTCTAAACAAAGAAAATAATAATGTATATAAACATACCTAGTTCCTCTCTTTCTTTCCTTTTTTCTTTCTTTCCTTCCTTCCTTCCTTCCTTCTTTCCTTCTTTCTTTCTCTGTTTCTTTCTTTCTTTCTTTCTTTCTTTCTGCCACCAGGGTTATCGCTTGGTGCCAGAACTACAAATCCATCAGTTCCAGCAGCCATTTTTTCCTTTTTCTTTTTTTCTTTCCATTTTTTTTTAATGGATAGGACAGAGAGAAATTGAGTGGGGAAAAGGACATATGGAGAGAGACAGAGAGAGACAGACCTATACACCTAACGCACCAATAATGAGCCCCGCAGGGGGCTCAAACCTGGGTGTTTGCACATAGTAACATGTGTGCTTAACCTGGTGCATCACTGCCTGACCCCCCCTATATTCTTCCTACTAGCAACTAATGCTTCAAATTAACTAGAAACTGTATAAACTATTGATTAGTAGAGCACCACCTTCTAGGATATGCAAAAAGTCCCCCTTAGCAGCTATAGAACATTCTACCTGTCTGCTACGATATGACAAAACCTGCCTCTTTCATCTCTCTACCACTATAATAAATCAAAATGATTTCAGAAAATTATTTTTTACATTTATTTATTTACGTATTTATTTTCCCTTTTGTTCCCTTGCTGTTTAAGCAAATGATTTTTATAAAGATCTAAGCTTTCATGTAAAATATACTGTTTAAAATTTGCAGCAGTTTTGTAGTATAATTTTTAGCAACAAAAAGAAATTGACAACTTATTTTCACTTGTTATTTATCTCTGCATTTAGGTTGTTATTGATTAGACACAAGATTATGCCTCAAAACACCTCAAAGTTTGGATAAAGCGCAGAAAATCTTTTCATTCTTTTTGTTTCCTTCCAACCCCACAGCAAAGTGTAGCCATATGACTGACAGCTATCTTGACAACATAACAGGTATATTTACCAGATTTTATCAATTATTTTTTCTTTATGCTGGAATACTTATCTCCATCTGTAGATGATATATTATGTTAATCTACAAAATGTAGGTGCAACAGAAATGCAACTCTATTTTTTCTGCTATATAATCTCAACAGACGGTGTGGGTTAGGGGAAAGCTGAACAGATGCTTCACCAAAGAAGAAATACAGATGGTCAAGAGGCATGTGAAAAAATGTCCATGTCGGGCCAGGCAGTGATACACCTAGTGGAGCACACACATTCCCACGTGTGAGGATCTAGGTTCTAGTCCTGGGTCCCCATTGGCAGGAGTGAAGCTTCGCGAGGGGTGGAGGATAACTGTCTCCCTTTCTCTCTCCCATTCATTTTTTTAAACATATATATATAATAGCATTTATTTATTTATGTATGTACTGGACAGAGACTAATTGAAATCAAGAGGGGAGGGGAAGATAGAGAGGGTGATAAGAGATATACCTGATATACTGCTTCACCTTTTGAGAACTTTTCCCCTATAGGTGGGGACCAGGGACTTGAACCTAAATGAGTCCTTGTGCACTGTAGCATGTGCATTCAACCAGGTTTTCCACCACCTGGCCCCTCTCTTGCCCTTTCTTCCCCTCCTTCCCTCTCAGTATCTCTTTGTACCCATAAAAAAGGTTTCCCAAAGGGATTCATGGTACAGACACCAAGTCCCATAAATAACATTGGTGGCAATAAAATAAAAGCTCATGTAACAGATATTATTATCAGGGGGATGCAAATCAAGACAACACTGAAATGCCACCTTACACCTGTGAGAATGGTGTGCATCAAAATGGACAAAAGCAACACTTGCTGGTGGGGATGTAGAGAAAAGACATCATTAGTGCACTGTTGGTAGAAAACGGTATGGAAAAATTAAGATTTTTTTAAATAAAAAATAAGTTTAAAAGATTAAAAATAGTTCCTTCATTAGATCTAGAAGTTTTCCCTATAAGCTAACAATCCAAAGAAAACCCCATCACTACTAATATGCAAATATATCTGCATACCTATGTTCATTGCAGCACCATTCACAAGAGCCAAGATATGGAAACAACCCAGGTGTTCAATGACAGAGGAGTCGATGAAGAAGTGGAGTTTATATACTCAAGAGAACACTGCTAAGCTATAAGAAAGCATGAGATGTAGCTTTTGGCTGCAACATAAATGGAGCTGGAGGGGATCAGGCTAAGCAAAACTGCTCAGAAGCAGAGTTCTGAGTAAATTGACACATGTACTGATAGAGTGCAGTTCAGTATGCAACTTTCCTAATTAACTAAAATCCTCTCTAGAGTGAGGAGCTTGGATCTGCTAATCAGGTTAAGATTCAGCACCCAGCTGTCCCTAACTTAATACTGATCTTAGGTAAGTTAGTTGATTTATTTCCTGCTCTGTTTCCTTCATCAGTACTACTAGCCTGATGATACTAAGAAACAAGAACAGAAAGGAAATACACAAGGTCAAACTTGAGCTGGAAGGCAAAGAAAGGTCTCTGGGGAAGAAGGGGGAAGGGAGAGAGCGGTGAGGTTGCTGGGGTTCTGGTGTATAATGATAGAAAAGTACTTAATAATCCAAAGGGCCTGTGGCTATACTAGTTTTTTTTTTCCCTGAGTCTTTGGAATATAACTAAAATATGCCTACTAGCTATCTACAAAATGGAGACCCACCCCCCAACTCTTCATCTGCAATATTCCAGCCTTTAGGTTCATGACTGGTCAACATTTTGTTTGGCTTTATATATTAACTCTCTTTGCAGCCACCAGGTTCCAAATGCTAGCAGGATGCCAACCAGACTTCTCTGGACAGACAACCCCACCAATATGTCCTGGAACTCCGTTTTGCCAAAATCCTGCCCCACTAGGGAAAGACAGAGGCAGGCTGGGAGTATCCACCTGCCAACACCCATGTTCAGCAGGGAAGCAATTACAGAAGCCAGACCTTCCACCTTCTGCATCCCACAATGACCTTGGGTCTATACTCCCAAAGGGTTAAAGAATAGGAAAGCTATCAGGGAAGGGGATGGGATATGGAGTTCTGATGGTGGGAACTGTGTGGAGCTGTACCCCTCTTATCCTATGGTCTTGTCAACGTTTCCTTTTTATAAATAAGAAAAGATAACAAAACAAAAAAAAAGAAAAGTACTTAATAAGTTGGGGACAAGAGTGTTTTGCAGACACCTGTCATAGGCAGATGAGAAATTGTACCCATGTGCCAAAAAAAACCCATACATAAGCCACCATTATTGACAAACTAGAGTAAGCACATTCTTTTTAAGATGTAGTTGAAATGAACTATAGTATATTTTGAAATTTAGACAATAAACATATCTATCTAATTAGTTGTTTTAAAAAAAAAAAAAAGCTGGCTTTATCGAGGCAGGGCATTAGAACCACGCTGCATGGAAATGATGAAGAGGCAGATGAAATTCTACTTCAAGTTGCTTAAGTAACTACACATGGAGCCCTGGGCATACTGCTCGGCACTGTGGTTGACTCTGGAAGTGGAGCCATAAATAAGATGATCCCAAGTTTTATTCTTTTTTTTTATTTATAAATAAGGAAACACTGACAAAACCATAGGATAAGAGGGGTACAACCATCAAACTTGGAAAGCGGTGTCCAACATAGAACAGAGGGAACACTTCTGGAGGAGGCAAATGGGCATCAAGGATAAGGGGCATCTCACACTGGTTATGAGGTCTCAACTCCAAAGTCGCCTTTTTATTGAGGTGATACTGCTTGAGAAGACTGCATACAGTTCAGGTGTACAGCTTCACCTCTGCTCCAGTTACGTGCTTCTACAACAAGTCTACCACCAAGGTGCCATTCGTTCCTCCCTCTCCTTGATGACCTCAGTTCTACATTAGCGTCATGGGGCTTGTTTTTGTTGGACATGGTTCTTTTTTTTTCTGTTCCACTACATCTTGCATATGACTAAGATCAACTAGTTACAGGTAACTCACTTCATCATGATTATGCTAATGGCAGTCTAGCATAAAAGGCCATCCACTACATGAGTGACAACTGACATTACTTTAACACCATTAAATCCAATATTTCTTGAAGTTGATTGTTACCTCTCACTGTGGGCAAAGGTTGCACTTCAGGATTGATTACAGAGAGGCACTTATATTTAACCAACTTGACGATAGGAGGTGCAACTAGCTGTGCACCTGTTCAAACACCTCTGGAAAACTGACAGGCCCTCCCAACTCACCTGACTGTGGCTGTCCACGTAGCATTCTTACCTAAAGAAAATAACAACTACCATCATCATCAAAACAGCATGGTACTGGAACAAAAATAGGCACACAGACCAGTGGAACAGAAATGAAAGCCCAGAAATAAATCCCCACACCTATGGACATCTAATCTTTGATAAGGGGGCCCAAAGGACTAAATGGAAAAAGGAGGCTCTCTTCAATAAATGGTGCTGGGAAAACTGGGTTGAAACATGCAGAAGAATGAAATTGAACCACTTTATCTCACCAGAAACAAAAATCAACTCCAAATGGATCAAAGACCTGGATGTCAGACAAGAAACAATCAAATACTTAGAGGAAAACATTGGTAAAACAGTTTCCCACCTACACCTCAAGGACATCTTTGATGAATCAAACCCAATTGCAAGGAAGACTAAAGCAGAAACAAACCAATGGGACTACACCAAATTGAAAAGGTTCTGCACATCCAAAGAAACTATTAAACAAACAGAGAGACCCCTCACAGAATGGGAGAAGATCTTCACATGCCAGACATCAGACAAGAAACTAATCACCAAAATATATAAAGAGCTCAGCAAACTTAGCACCAAAAAAGCAAATGACCCCATCCAAAAATGGGCAGAGGATATGAACAAAACATTCACCTCAGAGGAGATCCAAAAGGCTAACAAACATATGAAAAACTGCTCTAGGTCACTGATTGTCAGAGAAATGCAAATTAAGACAACACTAAGATACCACCTCACTCCTGTAAGAATGGCATACATCAAAAAGGACAGCAGCAACAAATGCTGGAGAGGTTGTGGGGACAGAGGAACCCTTTTGTATTACTGGTGGGAATGTAAGTTGGTACAGCCTCTGTGGAGAGCAGTCTGGAAAACTCTCAGAAGGCTAGACATGGACCTTCCATATGATTCAGTAATTCCTTTCCTGGGGTTATACCCCAAGGACTCCATAACACCCAACCAAAGAGAGGTGTGTACTCACTCCTATGTTCATAGCAGCACAATTCATAATAGCTAAAACCTGGAAGCAACCCAGTTGCCCAACAACAGATGAGTGACTGAGAAAGCTGTGGTATATATACACAATGGAATACTAAGCAGCTATCAAGAACAATGAACCCACCTTCTCTGACCCATCTTGGACAGAGCTAGAAGGAATTATGTTAAGTGAACTAAGTCAGAAAGATAAAGATGAGTATGGGATAATCCTACTCATCAATAGAAGTTAACTAAGAAGATCTGAAAGGGAAACTAAAAGTAGGACCTGATCAAATGGTAAGTAGGGCACCAAAGTAAAAACCCTGTGGTGAGGGGTAGACATGCAGCTTCCTGGGCCAATGGGGGATGGGAATGGGTGGGAGGGATGGGTCACAGTCTTTTGGTGGTGGGAATGGTGTTTATGTACACTCCTAGCAAAATGTAGACATATAAATCAGTAGTTAATTAACATGAGAGGGGGAAAATCAATTATATGTCTCAAAGTTTTTCAAAACACAAACTGAATTTTTTTAATATATAGGCTGTGTATTTGATATGCGGACTCTCTCAAAAGCCTAGCCCAAGTAGATTAGAAGCATCCAATAGCACAGCTATATACAAGATACTGGATACTGTACAGCAAACCATAACAAAAGGACTTTTCAAAGTTAACCCAATTACCAAATAATGTGATGATAACATTAACTATCGATTGTCTTTTTGAACCCTAAGATAGCAGGAACCTCACATCTCCACTATACAGCCCCTACTTCCCCCAGTCCTGGAACCCTTGGATAGGGCCCACTTTGCCGTATGCCTCTCCCAATCCATACCAAATAATATTGCATCCTCTGATCACAACCTAACCAATGCAACGATTGCCACCTCAACATGCTTCACCTCAGACTGTGTCCAGAGACTTTACGTGTGGAATGACAACCCTTCAGCTTCATTACTTGGGTGAGACCTTTCCTTTTATAGTACACTCTAATTTCATGTCAGGTGGTTAACTTTCTAACAAAGTCCCATAACCTAGATATACACCAGTTTCTGTGAGAGAGAGCTTATGTTCACACGTATCCATAAACTACTGCAAAATATATACCTGAAAGCAGAAGTACACTAGAGTTTGCAGTGAGTACCCCCCATCCCCAACACTTCCTCTCCACTATTCCAAGCTTTGGGTCCATGATTGCTCAACAATTTGTTTGGCTTCGTATGTTAACTCTCTTTTCAGTCACCAGGTTCCAGATGCCACCAGGATGCTGGCCAGGCTTCCCTGGATTGAAGACCCCACCAATGTGTCCTGGAGCTCAGCTTCCCCAGAGACACACCTTACTAGGGAAAGAGAGAGGTAGACTGGGAGTATGGACCGACCAGTCAACGCCCACGTTCAGCGGGGAAGCAATTACAGAAGCCAGACCTTCTACCTTCTGCAACCCTCAATGACCCTGGGTCCATGCTCCCAGAGGGATAGAGAATGGGAAAGCTATCAGGGGAGGGGATGGGTTATGGAGATTGGGTGGTGGGAATTGTGTGGAGTTGTACCCCTCCTACCCTATGGTTTTGTTAATTAATCCTTTCTTAAATAAAAAAATAATAATAATAAAATATTTTTAAAAAGAAAATAACAACTACCACAGAATTTCCTAAGACTTTTACTGCCCTTAGGAACATGTTTAAACTATTAAATCTGCCTAAATAAAAACATCTAAAACCATCTGCAGCTACAGAATAATTTTTTTCCAGTTGTATTGGGATGAATCCACAGATGCAAGATTTACATTGTTTATGTCTAGAAAGTACAATAAGGGGGCCAGGTTTTGGCACATATATTACAATACACAAGGGCCTAGGTTTGAGCCCCTGGTCCCCACCTGAAGGGGAAAAGCTTTGCAAGTGGTGAAGCAGGGTTGCAGGTGTCTGTTTCTCTTCCTTTCTATCTACCCTATCCCTCTCAATTTCAGGCTGTCTCTATCCTATAAATAAATAAAGATAATTTTTAAAAAGTTTAAAAAGTACAATAATGTCTATAAAAATAAATGAACTCAGCAGAGCCAAAATTACATTTCAATAAATCTAATCAGAATAAACATAAATGAAAAGAACTAGAAACCATGTATAATGTAAAATTTGTATATTGAAATTGTGATAGGATATTAAAATGGAGAATTGCTGAATGTGTTCATAATTTTGTCACGGAAAATCACAAAAGTAAATAAATAAGATAGCAATTCCCTATACTAAATCAAGCTCCACACACCCTGATTGAACATGTCTATCGAGTTAGTTAGATAGTTGAGCTTTTTCTCTGCATGTTAATTTATCTAGGTTGGATTAGTGGCAATGCCACTCTCAGCTGATAGCATGCATCTCTTCTTGTGTCTTTATTGATACTCCTAATAAAGAAATTGGTCTATCGATAGTAAACTGACAGGAACATAAGAAAATTAGTTACAGTAAGCTCAGAATAAAAAAAAAAAGATCTGTAGTGAAACAAGTGATCCTGCATATTCAAAATCCCCCTTTAATCCTTCAGTTATAAACAGTTAAAACAACTTATGGAGATTCGTGGTTAAATTTACCTTATTTCCCCAAAAGCAAAAGAAAGGATGAGTTCAGTGCTTTTCATCGCATGCATTTTCTTCAGATATAAAACAGATCACCACACATTCTCTGAAACTTGTATGGCATTCACAGATGTGCACAACCAAGATCATCAATTATCTCATTGATTCTTTTTGTTCAGTTATGGAACATGTCATAACAATTTATTGAAGCCGTTCTTCCAAGCTTCTAACTCTCAATTCTACTCTTCAGTTTTTAACTATTATTGAAATATATTTTTCATTCCTTCCTTGCATGGATATACTCAGATCTTTAAAAATAGCAAATGTGTCATCTGTATAGACAGATTTATACTGCTCGATTCACAGCATTAAAATGTTGAGATAAAACTGATTTCTTATCTTGCAGAGATAGAAACTACGAGTTTCTTTCACAGTTCAAACGTCCTCAACAGAATTTTCCCACCAACATCACCACCACCATGAGCAGCAGCAGCGTGTGAGCATACAAAAAGTGGCTTAAAATCAATAAGCTTTCAAATTTTTCAAGTCAGAATAAGGAGCGTAATATAGAATTTAACGCATTATCTCTGGCAGACCTCTTGATTCTTACTGTGTTGGGTAAGAATGCTGTTCAGTTCAGATGGCATTGTTCTCATGACAAAACTTTCTTGATGATGGAAGAAGTATGTTACATTGCAAGCTTCTTACTCTGGGCATTTATCTCCATAGCGTTTTTTTCTTGTTAGTTATAACACAGAATCATAGATGTGCATAAAACCAATCTGCATCTCACACTGATACTGATCAAAATACAGTAAGAGCTTCTAAACATTTACAATGGACCCACCGTAAACTACTTAACAACAGCACACATAGTATAAACTTGAATTATAAGACTCTTTCCAACCCTCACTCAGCCATCGAGATTTTATCTCATGCCACTTCCTCTCTCTCCTCCTTTTCACTCTCGCGCATACATAGTTATTGTTCCCCCTTCATACCCTGTACTCTCTGTTAGAACTCATTATCTTCATCACTATTTCTTTAATGTCTGTGTTTCCTTCTAGAATGGAACCACCATGGGGACAGATACCAAGACTGCCTTCTTTTATTATCCCAAATTCCAATGTCAGGAACATTGCAGGTACTCAATAATTATTCACTGAACAGACTTTTTCAACAGTGGCTGGATACAGCCATAAAAAGTGCCTCATACACTTAGAAAAAATGTATAAAATATTTTCAGATGCTCTGAAAATCAAAAGTAAAAAGTGATGCATCACTTTGATAACGTAACTGCTTCCTATGATAAGTCTTCTGAAAGCAGAAAAAAAAGGAATTCTTTTTTTATCTTTACGTGACATACATCAAACAGAAGGCTTGTAACAAAAATACATAAATATCTCACCAAACTCAGCAATAAAAGAACAAAGAACCTCATTGGAATATGGGGAAAGGACACAAGCAGAATCTTCACCAAAGAAGAGATTCATAGGGCCAACAGACATATGGAAAGATGCTCAGTAACTGATGGCCAGGGAAAGGCAAATAAAAACAACAATGAGATACCACTTTACATCAGTGAGAATATCATATATTAGAAAATACAAGGGCAGGGGAGGTTGAAAAATGGTTATTCAGACTCTCTTGCCTGAGGTTCCGATGCCCTGGACTCACTCCTCACTTGGCACTACCATTAGCCAAAACTAAGCAGTGCTCTGGTAAGAAAGAAAAGAAAAGACAGAAACACTAACTGTTGGAGAGGATGTGGGGGAAAGGAACTCCCTACACTGTTGATGAGAATGTTGGGCTAGAAATGGAGACTCAAACAGCAGTAATAAAAGGAGCAAACTATAGGAAAAAGGAGTGCAAAAAGGGCAGTGTGATATGACCAATGTTGACCAACCATCAGAGACCTGGACATCAGAACAGAAACTCTTAAAACTTAATCTTTGCCTCACTTCACTAGAAACAGAAGGAAAAGTGTTGGATGGGGTAGGTCAGGACAAGAGGCCGGGATGTGGGATGACTCCACATGTAAGTGGAACTTGAGAGACAGAGTTCAAAGGGAGAAGACCAGGTGAAACTTGAACAGTGGGTGGTGTACCACAGCAAGAGGCCTGGAGAAGAAATGGAATAGGGGGGTTGGGGGAGAGGGGGAGAGGGGGCTTGGGGACTCTTGATGAAAGGGTAATAAGAGTATTAGTAGACAGCTGTTACGCAGAACTGGGAAACCATACACATGTATAAACAAATGTATTGCAATTCATTAACAATCCCCAATAAACTTTTTTAAAAAGAATTTATATACAGGTAAATTCTTCATACATATATAATTGAACTTGTTGTTTTCTCCTTCTGATTGGCCTGAGGTTTTTCCTATTGCTCAGACTAACAAGTACCAAGAGATGTAGATGAGAAATTTCCCCTATCCCTTTAATAGTCACTTAAGATTTTCACTGAGTCTTGTTAATATTTTCAAATCACCCTACCACCCCATCTTAATTTTATACTGGCACCATTCCAGGACACTTACTTCCACTTTAAGAATCATTGACTTGAAAGAATCACTTTGTTTGTTTTTTTATTACCTCCAGGGTTATCACTGGGGCTCAGTGGCTGTACTATAAATCTACTGCCCATGGAGGCCATTTTTTTCTTAAAATAGGATAGGACAGAAAGAAATTGAGAGGGGAGGGGAAGATAGAGAGGGAGAGAAAGAGAGATGCCTGCAGACCTGATTCACCATTTGTGAAATGACCCCCCCTCTGCTGCAGGTGTGGAGCCACAGGGCTCAAACCAGGATACTTACATAGGTCCTTGTGCTTCGTACTATGTGCACTCAACCTGGTGCACCACTGCCTGCCCCCTGTGTGTTTTTGGTGGCATTCTGTCATCAACACACAAATGAAATAAAAACACTGGGTTACAGGAACAGCAAAATAGCTCCCTTGGGTAGCATACTACATTGCCATGTCTATGTCTATGTCTATATGTCCCAGATTCAATCCCAACCCCCACTATATTGAAGGAAGTTTCAGTACTGTGATTTCTTACTCTCTTTCCCTGCCTTTGTCTAGCTGAAAAAGCCTGAAGTGATGAAGTTCCAAAGATGGGCCAAAAATAAGAACAAAAACCAAAACTGGGTTGCACTGTCATCTAATATGTCTAAACCGGTAAAAACTCAATTGGACAATTAATTAAATGCATACATTTAAAATGGGAATGTTTTGTTATATATAGTTTAAGTGGTGCCTTGGTCTGTTATTTTGGCTAATTTGTGCTTGTATGTTAAGAATAAAGAATGAGAAAAGCAAAAAGTTTGAGTTTCACTAAGGTCAAATTATCACTAGTTGGAAAAGTAATTCCTATTCAGCGAGAAAGAAGGGCTAGCAGGGCAGGTCTTCATTTGGCTAAATCAAAAGCCAAGAGATGTCATTTTAACAGGCTAAAAGTGTGTACCACTTCACGAAAATCAACCAACTAAGCAATTCTTGACAGTTGCTAAATATATATATGCTAGTATAATCTATTATGAAATACACAGCAATTTTTTAAAAAAGAAGAAAATGCATGTTTCAGTTAAAGACATCCAGGAGCCAAGGGTAGGTAGCTGAACTGACTTCCTTAAGTAAGGTGAAGGCAGATTTTAAACATTTCTGTGTCTTAGTTAAAAGTCCTTTGAAATGAGTGCAGCCTAGAATGTTCCTAGCTGTGACCATGGAATTCGAGCTCAGACCGATTGACAGGGATGCAGAAGTCACACAGGCTCCTTTGCTGAATATGAATAGGCATGGGCCATGGGTCAGATATATGGGGGTTACAGTTAACAGTATTTATATATTTTTCCCATATTTGGGAGCTACTCTCTGCCCTGATTCAGTTTTCTGGTCCTATTACCAACTCTGAAACAATCCTTCCAGACAATACTTTTAGCTTACCTGCACACTAGCTGTCCATCCCAGGCAAAATTAGTACCTAAAATAGACTTCCTGGCTTCTTCTAATATGAAGACCGCCACTCTTATCTGCAATACTCTTACCTATAGGTTCCTAATTATTAAAAAAAAAAATTCTCTGCTTTATATCTTAATGCTTTTCAGCCACCAAATCACAGATGCTACCATGACACCAACCTCATTTCCCTGAACAGACAACCTCACCAATGTGTCCTGGAAAACGCACCTCCCCAGAGCCTTGTCCCACTAGGGAAACACAGGAATAGGCTGGGGGTATGGATTGACCTGTCAAAGCCCATGTCCAGTGGAAAAGCAATTACTGAAGCCAGACCTCCCACCTTCAGTACTCCATAGAGATCTTTGGTCCATACTCCCAAAGGAGGATAAAGAATAGGGAAACTTCCAATGAAGAGGATAGGATACAGAACTCTGGTGCTACGAATTGTATGGAATTGTACCCCTCTTACCCCACAATCTTGTCAGTTATTATTAAATCACCAATATTTTTTTAAAGTCCTTTGCTAATCAATAATGGCAATTAATATGACTTTAACATTTTAATCCAAATCAATTAACATTCCTTACAGGAATCCCATGGGCAAAGTAAACACAGGAGTGGTAAAAGCTAAAAATGTGCTCTTAAGAAAGGCATAGTCTAGTCACATGTATATACACGGAAACCATTGGCAAAGTCAAATGTAACTGGTTCTATGAAAGGGGAACTACTCAGAGTATTAGAAGAACACAGAGGGCAAGGCAATATGATTGACTTGAAGACCAGTGGAATTGTCTTAGAGCATGGAGTATTTGATTTGGGTTTTAATGTAAAAAGAAGAAAGAAATGGAAAAGGAGAAGGGGGGAGGGAAAGTGGGAGGAAAGAGAAGAGAGAAGAAGATGAAGCTAGGAGGGGAGAGGAAGAGAGGGAAGGAGAAGGGGAGGGAGGGGAGAATGGAAGAGAGGGAAGGAGAGGAGATGAGAAGAGAAAGGAAGGAAGGATTAAAGAAACAAGTAGAGAAGGAAATAGGAAGGAAGAGGGATGGGAGGAAGAGAGGTAGGGTAAGAAGAAAAAAAAAGGTCCAAAAGAAAAGGAAATAAAGCGTTCTAGATAGAAGGACCATCAGAAGCAAATGTTTGCTCCCTAATTAAAGAACAAAAATACAGTTTACATATAGAGATACATGATTCACGGAAGAGGTTGAGTAGCCTTGACAATGATTATCATGCAGGTGTCCATACTGACAATAGGAACTGCTAATGGTTATCCAGGCACAAGAGTGACTCAACCATAAAAGGCTTCTAAAGTGCCCTTTGTTCTTTTATGCAAGTAAATACTAAATATATTGTTGGCATACCTTCACAAAAAGACTCATCAATAAAGCACTGGTGAAATCAGACTGTTAAAAAGAAACTGTGATTCCTCTCCAATATGACATGATGACTATGAGTAAAAATCACCTACAGAGCTAAGCTGAGCACCCATCAGGGTTTCCAGATCACAGAACATGAGAAAGAAACTGATCGTGACCTTCCTGAAGATAACAGAAAAACAATGAAGATTCACTTTGAAAAATAAGATATGGAAACAAGGAGTGATTTCTGACGTTAAAACTTAGCATCTTCAAAATCTAGGCAAATTATTATGTATAGTCAGGAGAATTCAAAATGAATCTACCAAAGTATCCAGGAAGATTTTGGATTACTAGTTTGCAAATACAGTTAATTAAAAGCCCAAATGTCATTTTTAGAAAGACTGTGACTTCACTGCATTAAACTTCTCAACATGAGGAAGTGGGAAGAACCAGGTCAGGCACTGGGACAGATGTAGTGTATACATATAATATACTCTATACTCGGTTTTCTCTTTTATTAAAGAAACAGCCAGAATATGTTCCTCAAGTCACCTTGTACAGAAAAAGCTCTTGCCTGAATTTTAGCCAACAGAATATGAGAAGTGACATCTGTTTCTCCCAAGTCAGACTCCTGAAACCTCCATGCTTTCTCTCTTTCATGGTATACTGGTTAGGTATAATGGATGGATGGATGGATGGATGGATGGATGGATGGATGGATGGATGGATGGATGGATGGATGGATTTTTCTGGGGTTCTTGCAGATTTGAGGAGGGAAAAATGCCATATGAAGAAAGAAGTTTAGATCTCTGTAGGGCTATCCAGAAGGACCTTTGTCCTGTTTCTCGGTTTTAGCTTGTACAAGAAATGAAAACTGAGTAAGATTTGGGGTGTTTATTAAGAGTAGTTAGCACAGGGGGGTTCCCGGAAGATGGCAGACTGAGAAGCTGCTAGTGGCTTGAGCTCTGACCACATCGTCTGGAAACGGTAGGATTTTCTGCCTTTAGTAGGCCAGTCAATAAGGGGTCCTAGTGATGACACCAAGGAGGTGACTATAACTTAATTTGGGTTAAAAAATAGAGTATAAAAAAAGGGAAAAAAAATTTCTTTTAAATTATTATTCCCAAAGCGCACCTCCCCCCCTTCCCCCCCCATAACCAGTCCCTGGGGACCAGCTCATAGCAGGCTCCCCTACTGAGCTTCTTTCTTTACCAAGATTCCTGTCCCACCAGGGAGTATCATTCATTCTAAGTCTATTCCCTTCTGAAACCTCTGGCCTTTTTTCTTTCTAAGTAGCCAAAACACCCCCCCCAAATAGCTAATTAAATAATAAAAAAATAAATAAATAAATAACTCTTTCCTTAGACCGCTCTTTTATTACTGTTCTTTTTCTTATCTTTTTTTCTCTCTATCTTTTTTTCTTTTTCTCATTCTTGTCATCCTTTCTTCCTTAATCCTACAGCTTCCAAAGCCACAGGCCCCATCCCCCACACCACCAAACAGTGTGCTTTCACTGAATTCACTGATACACGTTTGGGAATTATTATGGGGAAGAATTCTGACTCAGAGTGGACTCTCACTGCGAGTATCTCTGCTCAACTTCCCTTCCTCCTTTATCTACCCCTAGAATATACAGTGGATAGTAGATTTGCATAACTGTCTATTTCAGCTATCCTTATCTAGTCCTGAGGTGTTTTTTTTTTTATTTGTTTTGTTTTTTTCCTTTCTTAACAATCAGCTGCCTCTGCTCATGAGGTTTGAGGTAATCTGGGACAGGGATTTTTTTTACCCTGCTCTACTTTATTATTAATATTATATAAAGGCAGATATCTTCCCTCCCCTTTAGGATGATCAGAATTAACTCTTAGGGTATCTTTCATTGCTAGGGTAGTGGTCATCTTATCTATTGTGGGAGGAACTTGTCTCCTTACTGCTACCTCCTCTACAGACTCTCCCCTTCCTTCTCCTAGCTAATTAAAAAAATTAAATTAAATTAAAAATAAAGTAATCAAAAAAAAGTTTACTTTCACTGCTCTTTTTTAATTACAGCTCTTTTTCTTATATTTTCTCTTTTCTCTCCCTTGTTTCTTTTTTTTTTTTATCTTGTCATACAGCTCTTCCTTCCTTCTTCTTTGCCTTTCTGAATTTGTGAATTATTTGGGGGAAGAAATCAGACTCAGAGTGGACTCTCTATGTGTGTCTCTCTGCTCTTTCCCCTTTCCCCTCTTGTTACCCCTAGAATATACAGTGGATAGTAGATTTGCATAACTGTCTATTCTTGCTATCCCTTCTTTTATCTTTCTTCTTCACTGGGATCTGGTTACTATTTTTTCATGGACTGGAGACATTGTTTGGCTAACTGGTAGTGATTAAACTGCTTCAATACTTGCTTCAGTTGCTACTGTAATTCCTGAGGATGGTGAGTGCAATTGTCATAAAGGTATTTATTACAGTGTCGCTTGTACTCAAGACACAACAACTGAGGAACAACAGAGCATAAAAAAAAAAGAAACACATAAATTAAAAAAATGGGTAGATAAAAAAACAATAAAACTGCTACTCCAATGAATGAAGACAAGAGCCCAGAAGAAACTATAAATCAGCCAGAAGTAACCACAGATAAGAAAAGTATGCAAGCAATAATAAACTTATTAATCACAGAAATGAAAACAACATTGGAGGAAAGGAATGGCAGTATTAGGGAAACAACAGTTGAGACCCCCAAGGAAAATACTGACTATCTTGAGGCAATTAGAGAACTGAAAGCTGAAATAGCTGTAATGAAGAAAGAAGCTGAGGCAAGGGAAAGCAGACTAACAGAAGCAGAAAACAGAATTAGTCAGACAGATGATGAGTTAGAGAAAATGAAGAAAGAGGTGAAAGAGATCAAAAAAAGATTGAGAGACACTGAAAACAACAAGAGAGACATATGGGATGATCTCAAAAGAAGTAACATTCGTATAATTGCCCTGCCAGAGGAAAAAACAGAGGAAGGGGAAGCAAACATTCTCGAGGAAATAATAGAAGAAAACTATCATACAGGCTAACGGACCACAAAAAAGGGCAGAAACAACCATTCTCATCTCAGACACGATAGATTTTAAATTAAATAAAGTAATAAAAGATAGGCAAGGACATTACATAATGATTAGAGGATCAATCAACCAAGAAGAGTTAACAATCATTAACATCTATGCACCCAATGAGGGATCATCTAAATACGTCAAGCACTTACTGAAAGAATTTCAAATATACATCAATAGTAATACAATAATAGTGGGAGACTTCAATACCCCACTCTCACACTTAGATCAACAAAGCAGAGAACTAACAAAGATACAAGAGAATTGAATGAAGAGATTGACAGACTAGACCTCTTGGACATTTTCAGAGTCCTTCACCCCAAAAAACTGGAATACACCTTCTTTTCAAATCCACATAACACATACTCAAGGATAGACCACATGCTAGGCCACAAAGACAGCATCAATAAATTCAAGAACATTGAAATCATCCCAAGTATCTTCTCAGACCACAGTGGAGTAAAACTAACATTTACCAACAAACAGAAAATTATTAAAAGTCACAGAATTTGGAAACTAAACAACATACTCTTTAAGAACCACTGGGTCAGAGACTCACTCAAGCAGGAAATTCAAATGTTCCTGGAAATTAATGAAAATGAAGACACAACCTATCAAAATATTTGGGACATAGCTAAATCAGTACTGAGAGGGAAATAGCCATACGATCACATATTAAACACCAAGAAGAAGCTCAAATGAATGACCTTACTGCACACCTCAAGGACTTAGAGGAAGAGGAACAAAGGAACCATAAAGCAACCAGAAGGACAGAAATCACTAAAATTAGAGCAGAAATAAACAACATCGAAAATAAAAGAAACATACAAAAGATCAATGAAGCCAAGAGTTGGTTCTTTGATGATTAAACAAAATTGACAAACCCCTAGCCAGACTCACCAAACAAAAAGAGAGAAGACTCAAATTAATAGAATTGTAAACGATGGAGGAGATATCACAACTGACACCACAGAAATCCAGAGAATCCTGCAAAACTTCTATAAAGAACTATATGCCACCAAGCTAGAGAATCTGGAAGAAATGGAACAATTCCTAGAAGCATATGCCCTTCCAAAACTGAACCAAGAAGAACTACAAAATCTAAATGCACCAATCACAGACAAAGAAATAGAAACCATTAATAAGAATCTCCCCATCCCCTCTGTTATCAGGGGAGAGGATGGGATACAAAATTCTGGTATTGGGAATTATGTGGTGTTGTACCTCTCTTATCTTATGGTTTAGTTAATGTTTCCTTTTTATAAATAAAAAATTTTTAAAAAAAAGAAAAGAATCTCCCCAACAACAAAAGTCCTGAACCAGATGGCTTCACAAATGAATTCTACAAAACTTTCAGGAAACAGTTAGTACCCATACTTCTTAAGCTTTTCAATAAGACTGAAGAAACAGGAATACTCCCTTCCACCTTCTATGAAGCCAACATCACCCTGATACCAAAAGCTGATAGGGACAGAACAAAAAAGGAAAACTACAGACCAATAACTCTGATGAACATAGATGCCAAAATATTAAACAAGATCTTGGCCAACTGGATACAGCAACATATCAAAAAGATTGTTCATCACGACCAAATGGGATTCATCCCAGGAATGCAAGGCTGGTTCAACATCCGTAAGTCAATCAATGTCATTCACCACATCAGTAAAAGCAAAGCTAAAAACCACATGATTATCTCAATAGATGCAGAGAAAGCCTTTGACAAAATCCAACACCCATTCATGCTCAAAACTCTACAAAAAATGGGAATAGATGGGAAATTCCTCAAGATAGTGGAGTCTATATATAGCACACCTACAGCCAACATCATACTCAATGGACAGAAGCTGAAAACATTCCCCCTCAGATCAGGGACTAGACAGGGCTGTCCACTGTCACCATTACTCTTCAACATAGTATTGGAAGTTCTTGCCATAGCAATCAGGCAAGAGAAAGGAATCAAAGGAATACAGATTGGAAGGGAAGAAGTCAAACTCTCACTATTTGCAGATGATATGATAGTATACATAGAAAAACCTAAAAATCCAGTAGAAAACTACTGGAAGTTATTAGGCAGTATAGCAAGGTATCAGGCTACAAAATCAATGTACAAAAATCGATGGCATTTCTTTATGCAAACACTAGATCTGAAGAAGAAGACATCCAGAAATCACTCCCATTGACTGTTTCAGTGAAATCAATCAAATACCTAGGGATAAAGTTGACCAAAGAAGTGAAAGACTTGTATACTGAAAACTATGAGTCACTACTCAAGGAAATAGAAACTGACACCAAGAAATGGAAAGATATCCCATGCTCATGGATTGGAAGAATAAATATCATCAAAATGAATATTCTCGCCAGAGCCATATACAAATTTAATGCAATACCCATCAAAGTTCCACCAAGCTTCTTTAAGAGAATAGAACAAACACTACAATCATTTATCTAGAACCTGAAAACACCTAGAATTGCCATAACCATCTTGAGGAAAAGAAACAGAAATGGAGGCATCACACTCCCAGACCTTAAACTATATTATAAAGCCATCGTCATCAAAACAGCATGGTACTGGAACAAAAATAGGCACACAGACCAGTGGAACAGAATTGAAAGCCCAGAAATAAATCCCCACACCTATGGACATCTAATCTTTGATAAGGGGGCCCAAAGGACTAAATGGAAGAAGGAGGCTCTCTTCAATAAGTGGTACTGGGAAAACTGTGTTATAACATGCAGAAGAATGAAATTGAACCACTTTATCTCACCAGAAACAAAAATCAACTCCAAATGGATCAAAGACCTGGATGTCAGACCAGAAACAATCAAATACTTAGAGGAAAACATTGGTAAAACACTTTCCCACCTATACCTCAAGGACATCTTTGATGAATCAAACCCAATTGCAAGGAAGACTAAAGCAGAAACAAACCAATGGGACTACATCAAATTGAAAAGGTTCTGCACATCCAAAGAAACTATTAAACAAACAGAGAGACCCCTCACAGAATGGGAGAAGATCTTCACATGCCAGACATCAGACAAGAAACTAATCACCAAAATATATAAAGAGCTCAGCAAACTTAGCACCAAAAAAGCAAATGACCCCATCCAAAAATGGGCAGAGGATATGAACAAAACATTCACCTCAGAGGAGATCCAAAAGGCTAACAAACATATGAAAAACTGCTCTAGGTCACTGATTGTCAGAGAAATGCAAATTAAGACAACACTAAGATACCACCTCACTCCTGTAAGAATGGCATACCTCAAAAAGGACAGCAGCAACAAATGCTGGAGAGGTTGTGGGGACAGAGGAACCCTTTTGTATTACTGGTGGGAATGTAAATTGGTACAACCTCTGTGGAGAGCAGTCTGGAAAATTCTCAGAAGGCTAGACATGGACCTTCCATATGATCCAGTAATTCCTCTCCTGGGGTTATACCCCAAGGAGTCCATAACACCCAACCAAAAAGAGGTGTGTACTCCTATGTTCATAGCAGCACAATTCATAATAGCTAAAACCTGGAAGCAACCCAGGTGCCCAACAACAGGTGAGTGGCTGAGAAAGCTGTGGTATATATACACAATGGAATACTATGCAGCTATCAAGAACAATGAACCCACCTTCTCTGACCCATCTTGGACAGAGCTAGAAGGAATTATGTTAAGTGAGCTAAGTCAGAAAGATAAAGAGGAGTTGGGATGATCCCACTCATCAACAGAAGTGGAGGAAGAAGATCTGAAAGGGAAACTAAAAGTAGGACCTGACCAAATGGTAAGTAGGGCACCAAGTAAAAACCCTGTGGTGAGGGGTAGACATGCAGCTTCCTGGGCCAATGGGGGATGGGGGTGGGTGGGAGGGATGGGTCACAGTCTTTTGGTGGTGGGAATGGTGTTTATGTACACTCCTAGTAAAATGTAGTCATATAAATCACTAGTTAATTAATACGAGAGGGGGAAATTAATTGTATGTCTTGAAGTTTTTTAAAACACAAACTGAATCTTTTTAATATATAGGCTGTGTATTTGATATGCAGACTCTCTCAAAAGCCTAGACCAAGTAGATCAGAAGCAACCAATAGCATAGCTATATACAAGATACTGGGTACTGTACAGCAAACCCTAACAAAAGGACTTTTCAAAGTCAACGCAATTACCACATAATGTGATGATATCATTAACTATCGATTGTCTTTTTGAACCCTAAGATAGCAGGAACCTCACATCTCCACTATAGAGCCTCTACATGACATGATAACTCATTAGGGATTTGGCTGTTTCATTGTAATTCTTCTGTGGGCAGTGCCCAATGAAGGCCAAACAGATCTGAGATGACACAAAAGAAAAAACTCTGAGCACCAAACCAGATGTTTGCCAGCTTTATGAGCTAAAATATAAAAATAAACAACTTTTCATTTCTGACAACCAAATTTTTTTGAACATTATATGAACTGTTTTCTAATATTTCCCTAGAATATTATTTCTCCTCCTAATGTAATTATATTTTACCATGTACTTTCTCAATATATATAATGCAATATTTTTAATTTTATGTGATTTTTTGTACTTAGAAATTTCCTTTTTAATTAATTTTTCTAGTTCTAAGAGTGAGTTATCATGATTTTTATAAATCTTATCTGAGGTAACTCTAATATCCAAATATCATTCTTCTGTGAGTAATGCTTTCTTTCAGTAGTAGACATTTCTCAAGTTAGTACTCACTGACACTAACCTGAACAAACAAAACCTAGCAATCAGGATACAAGTAAGAAATCAATGAATCAAATTCCTTCTTTAATGTTTATTCAGATGTGCATTGGCACCTTAACCTCTCTTCTCAGCTCATTTTTTAAAGAAAAACTGAATGATTTCATATTCTCTTCCAGCTCATTGCTATAAAGTGGAAATTGGAGTAGTCCCTACCTGAAATTGTTCTGATAATGATCAGATAAATGGAATATATCAAACCTGCTACTGCACTTACCGCAGTAGTTGGTGTTATGCCCAGAAGTTCGAGTCCCGATCTCACGCAGAAAAGACCAGAATCACATGCAATAGCAAGAGCCTTTAGTATCAAGCTTAAGCTTGGGCTGCTGACACCCTTCCAAGCAAAGGGAGAATCTGTGAACCCGATAACTTCTCGTCCCACCTTTTTATAGTTATCACAGGGGTTATAGAGGTGGAAATATCCACACGGAACAAGAACAATTGGCTACACATCAACAGCTGCTCTCAATATTGGGGGCCCTCCTCCAACTCCACAATTGGCACAGAGCAATTACAATTTATGTTTTGGTTAAAGAAAGGAAACATTTGCCAGTGTCAGAGGGGGTGATTTTCATTCCTATACCAAAGTATTTTACTGCACATTTACTCTGGGAAAATACTGTAATAAATCAATAGGCCTTTTAGAGATTGGAGATAACACAAAACCATTTAGGCTTTTCCCTGAAGCAAGAAACTTGAGTGAAACATCAATCTTTCCCCTAGGTAGTGAGCAATTGTTTCCTGGCTTTCATTATTTTCTCTATATACCCCATTTAAAAAGTTGGGATTTAAAAAAAAAGTAAAGGGGGGAAGGGTAGATAGCATAATGGCTATGCAAAGAGACTCTTGTGCCTGAGGCTCCAAAGTCCCAGGTTCAATCCCCCACACCACCATAAGCCAGAGCTGAGCAGTGCTCTGGTAAAAAAAAAAAAAAAAAAAAAAAAGTAACAGCAGGATGAAGGGGTAAAGTTAGTTACTGGTTTCATCTTCATATTTATTCCTATTCTTCCTATTCTCCAAATTCAGTGTGTACCACTTTTATTCTTCAGAACAACTGCTCTTTTAAAAAGTCAGTTTTCAAATTAGAGTTAGAAAAGAAGACAAATACAATGTGGTGTCTTTTCTTTCCTTCTCAGCCTAAACAGGGATAAGCTGCAGGTAAAGTTGGGTTGAGGGAGTCGGGGAGTAGCTCAGTGGGTTAAGCATACAAGGCGCGAAGCACAAGGACAGGTGGAAGGATCCTGGTTGGAGCCCCCCGGCTCCCCACCTGCAGAGGAGTCGCTTCACAGGCAGTGAAGCAGGTCTGCAGGTGTCTATCTTTCTCTCCCCCTCTCTGTCTTCTCCTCTCTCCATTTCTCTCTGTCCTATCCAACAACAATGACAACAACAGCAGTAATACCTACAACAACAATAAAAAACAACAAGGGTAACAAAAGGGAAAATAAATAAGTAAAATATAAAAAAATATTTTTAAAAAGTTGGGTTGAGTATTATACTTCAAATTATAAATTGTGAATTTACCAAATAAAATACAAAATTTTAATACACTGAAATTTTAATGACCAGCAATATATTTTTAATGAAACAATAGTCATATTCATAGCTGTTTTAAAGGTCATTCAGGGCCAACAAAATAGCTCACTTGGATAGTTCACTGCTTTGTCATTTATGCAAGCTTGAACCCATAATTTACTGGGGAAATTTTTGGTGATGTGGTGTCTCCATCCCCCCACCCACCCACCCCCCACCCCATAGCCTTTCTGCCTTTACAAAAAGTCAGCCTTAGGCTGGGAGTATGGATTGACCTGCCAATGCCCATGTTCAGTAGAGAAACAACTACAGAAGCCAGACCTTCCACCTTCTGAACCCCACAATGATCCTGGGTCCATACTCTCAGAGGGATAAAGAATAGGAAACCTGCCAAGGGAGGGGATTGGATACTGAGTTTTGGTGGTGGGAACTGTGTGGAAATGTACCCCTCTAATCCTATAATCTTGTCAATATTTCCACTTCGTTGTTAATATATATATTTTTTTTCACTTTATAATTTTTTTTTAAGTCAGCCACGAGAAAGTTGTGGTATATATACTCAATGGAATACTACTCAGCTATTAAGAATAATAAACCCACCTTCCCTGACCCATTTTGGATGGAGTTAGAAGGGATTATGTTAAGTGAGATAAGTCAGAAAGAGAAAGACAAGTACTGGGTGATCCCACTCATAAACAGAAATTGAGAAAGAAGAACAGACAGGGAAAAACAAAGTAGAATTTGACTAAGTTTGGAGTATTTCACCAAAGTAAAAAAAAAACTCCGGGTCAGGGGAGAGGGTAGATTTTTAGCTTCACTATAAGGGGGTGGGGCTGAGGATACAGGTGGGAATGGTTTAACTATATTATATATTATATAACTGCTATTAACTATAATCCTATAAATCATTATTTAATCAATATGTGAGGGGAAAAATAGATTGAAACTCTGAAACTTTTTTATGGATAGGCCCCAGTTCTGAGTATATATTCGTTCAATCTGAGCACTTAAGGTTTCAAATCAGTAACTTGACAAGTTTAAGAGTGGACTCCAATTTTTAATATGTTTCTAATAATGACTGTTTAATTGAAATATTAAATCACATATAGTCTTAGACCAGGAAGACCAGAAGCAACTGCTTGTGTCACTATATAAGATATAGCTATTTACATAAATAGCATTAAATGGTAAAAATCATGGTAAAGTTGTGTATGATATAGTAAATCCTAACCATGGGATTTTCAAAGTAAACCGAATTCGCTAATAACTTGGTTACAATAATAACTATTTATTGCCTTCTTTAAAGTCCAAGACAACAGGAACCCTCCCAATTCTCTATAAAACCCATTCCTGGAAACACTGGAGCATGGCGAAACTTCCTACACGCTTCACTGGACCATACCATTTGATACTGTATCTGCTGAGCTCAGCCAAATGAATGCAACCAGTACCACCTTGACACCCTTCATTTCAGATTGTGTCCAAAGACACCAGGCGTGGGATGTCGACCCTTCTGCTCCAGCACTCTGGTGAGACTGTTCTTAGCTCATAGGATTCCTCAAAGCCATTATCAGGTGGTGCACCTCCTAACAAAGCCACAGAACTTAGACATAAATCAGGGCCCGTAAGACAGAACAGATGTGCACATGTACCCATAAGTTGGCGGAAAATATACACCTCAGAGCAAAAGTGCACAATAGTTTGCAGTGACTCCAAACAACAAGCAAGTAGAAAGATAAAAAAAAAAAAAAAAAGACAACATAAGATGATACTTGTATGTTCTTCCCATATTTGGGAGCTACTCTCTGCCCTGATCCAGCTTTCTAGTCCTATTTCCAATTCTGACACCATCTCCCCAGACAATACATTTGGTCCACCTGCATGTTAGCTGTCAGACTCAGGCAAAAAACTAGTAAAGCCATGGGCCCCTTGGGATACACCTAAAATAGACCTAATAGCTTTTTCCAAAATGGAGACCCCAAAACTCATCTGCTATTTTCTTGCCTTTAGTTTCCTGACTATTAAACAATTTGTTCTGCTTTATATCTTTTTTAAATTTTATTTATAGAAAGGAAACACTGACAAAACCATAGGATAAGAGGGGTACAACTCCACACAATTCCCACCACCAAAACTCTGTATCCCATCCTTTCCCTTGATAACTTTCCTATTCTTTAACCCTCTGGGAGTATGGATCCAAGGTCATTGTGGGATGCAGAAGGTGGAAGGTCTGGCTTCTGTAATTGCTTCCCTGCTGAACATGGGCATTGACAGGTTGATCCATACTCCCAGCTTGCCTCTCTCTTTCCCTAGTGGGGCGGAGTCCTGGGGAATCGGAGCTCTAAGACACATTCTTGGGTTTGTCTGTCCAGGGAAGTCTGGTTGATTTTTCAGCCACCAAGTCATAGATGCTACCATGATGCCAACCTGACTTTCCTAGGCAGAAGACCTCACCAGTGTACCCTGGAACCCTACCTCTCCAGAGCCTTGCTCAACTAGGGAAAGAGAGAGACAGTCTGGGAGTATGGGTTGACCTACCAATACCCATGTTCAGCGAAGAAGCAATTACAAAAGTCAGACTTTCCACCTTCTGCACCCCATAATGATCCTGTGTTCATACTCCCAGAGGGCTAAAGTATAGGAAAGCTATCAGGGGAGGGGATGGGATGCAGAGTTCTGGTGGGTAGGAATTGTGTGGAACTGTACCATCTTATCCTACTGTCTTGTTGGTATTTTTATTTTATAAATAAATTAATAATAATTTTAAAATTAATAAACAAAAAAGTCAGCCAAGACAGTGAATCTTTATATATGATTTAAAAAATCAGATAATAAAAAAATGAAAATGGCATTCAGAGTAATCTTGAAATGAAGTTTGTAAGAAAAGGATTAAGAACTTTAATTTTGAGGATTAAAACTGAGACGTCTTCTTATCCATATATTAAGACAATAAAGTTGTTTTCTTTTAAATTTTATAAAGGAATATTTTTCATTTTAATAAGTACGTGATGAATCTCTCAAGTCAAAAACACTGAAGTCATTCCTCTCTCCCTCTCTCTCTTCCTCTCTCTCTTTCCACCAAGGTTATCACTGGGGCTCGGTGCCAATCCACTGTTCCCCACGGCCGTTTTTTCCATTTTCTTTTTTCTATTTTATTTGACAGGACAGAGAGAAATTGAGAGGGGAGGGGAGATAGAGAGGGAGAGAGAAAGATAGATGCCTGCAGACCTGCTTCAACCATGTAAAGCATCCATGCTGCAGGTGGGAAACAGGGACTTGAACCCAGATCCTTCTGCACGGTGAAGTGTGCTTAACTGAGTATGCTACTGCTTGTCCCCCTTGGAGTCATTCCTATGGCATCTAATACCCAATTTCCCAGTATATTCCTATATCTTCATACCTTTCTACTCCATATATGTGTGTGCATGCACATGTGTGTGTTTGTACAAACATGCACATATGTATGTGTTTGTGTTCACATGTGTATACATGTTTGTGTTTGTGTTCATGTGTGTATACAGAATGTGACTACTTATCACATCTACCACCTTGGTTTAAGCTAATACCCTAATTATTCTACCCACACTGTCCTTTACTTCAGTCTATGCTCAAAACAACAACCAAAAGAATGGTCTTTGTTATGACATATCAGAAAATGCCATCCTTCTGCCTCAAACCCTCAGTGGCTTTCTACCTTGCCTAAAGTAGAATCCAAAGTCCCGGTCAAGTCTGCAAAGTTATCACCCACTCTCATTTCTCTTTCTCTCTTGTCTCTTTGGTATTCCTAGTAAAAAGTAAGTCGGGCCTTTGCACGTGCTATACTCTATGCCTGGAATGTTGCTACAGATGCCCCCATGACTTACTCCCTTTCCTTTACCAAACTGCTCAAATGATAGCTTATCAGTAAGATTTTTCCCTCACCACCTGTGAAATTGCAAACTATCTCACACAAGCAATTTCTCCATGGCACTTAACACTGACAACTCGGATATTTTCATTGTTTATCTGTTTGAATATCCTCAATAAAGCAGCATCATAAAGATAGCTCTTTGCTGTGTTTTGCTTCCTGCTTATTCCCAGTGGTTAGAGCAAAGCTTGGTACGCAGTAGCTACTCGAGAAATATTTGGCAGATAGTAAGATATTAATTAAGGTAGAAAGCATTTATTTTCATACTATTGTTGGAAAAGCAGAATCTTAAAAAAATGAAGTACTTTTCAAATTATTTATTTATTTTGATAGGACAGAGAGAAACTGAGAGACAGAGACAGGAGAGAGAGAAAGAAAGAGATACCAGCAGCACAGCTTCACCACTTGTGAAGGTCCCCCTACTCACTACAGGTGGGATCCAGATCCTTAGTCCTTGTGCTTGGTAATGTGTGCACTCAACCAGGTGCACCATTGCCTGGCCCCTAAAGAACATATATATATTTTTTGCACATTTCAATTTAGCAAAATTTACAAAATGGATGGCTGTTTCAAAGGTATAAAATTCTGTAATTGCAGGAGTTTGGATAAAAGAAATTTAATAAGGTTCTAATTGCATTTTTGCTGTATTTCCTATTCAAAGTTACCTTGTCTTCTCAGTAAACAAAGGACATAGATGGCCCTTCATACTTCTATCTACCATCTAAATGAAACAATGAACATGAAGCACCAATACAGAAATAAAACAGAGATAATGTGTTTCTAAGGAATTCCTCTTGACACCATTTAATTGTACACGTGGACTAACAAGACATTTGGGGATTGAAATAACATATTTGGAAGTAAATGGATATCACAATCCTCACTCTAATAATCTGAAACTCATGTGGAATCTTTTCCAAAACAAAAATGCAGAACACAAGGTCAGACAACACTTTACTGAAGATGAACGATTAGGATGCATAACAGTCCCTTCAAAGACCACTGTCTGCATTTTGTAAAAACAGATGTGAATAGTAGGGAGAGTATAACCAGGTTGTCTGAAAACTCCTGATCCAGTTTTGGTTAGAAAACCAGACAAAAATACTTCATGACATTCCCAGCAAGTCAATACATACTGATCATTCCCATTGCCTAGCAGTTTGTGGTAACTGTATTTGTGAGGTTGTCAACACACTGTACTTTAGGTGACATCACATATCAGCGTATCAGCCCCTGCAGTTTGTTCCAACATGATGCAAATGTAGTCAGCTTAGACGATACAAGGCCACAGATTAATCTAGAGTCTTTCCCAAACATCTTTAATGCATATTCACAACCACTGCATTCCAAAATGATGTATTTCATCGCCTACTATGTTTAAATTCATAAAGCCTACATTATATATTTTAAGTGTGTCTAAATAGAAGTTAAGGTATTGGAAGGGCCTACATAATTGAGCAAGTAGCATATATTAGAGGGTACTGACTAAGCAGATGAGAGGCCATCAACAGACTAACCTTACCTGTCAGAAAACTATAAGCAACTGCAGGTTGGGAGTCATGGAAATGAAGACTCGGGCTGGGTGGTGGTGCACCCAGTTGAGTGCACACCATGCACAAGGACTTCAGTTCAAGTCCACATTCCTCACTTTCAGGGAGGAAGTTCAGGAGCAGAGAAGCAGTGCTGTAGATCTCTCTCTCTATCTCTCTATCTATCTATTTTTCTCTGTCTCTCTCTTTGCCCCCTCACTCTCTCCCTCTCCTCTCAATTTATCTTTGGCCTATGCAACAAAAATAAATAAATACTTTAAAAAAAGACTTTTTAAGAAAAGTAAAGAAAGAAAAAAGAAAATGAAGACACCGAGCAAGAAATTAAAATTCTGTTAAGGAAACAGATGAGGGAAAAATCACGTGAGAAAACAGAAAAGTATAAAAGTAAAGAAGCAGAAACTATTGAAACAGCATCCTTTTTAGCTTAGACAACAGCACATTTCATTTATTTGCCTTGCTTGCTAACAATAATGTGGTATTAACAACAATCCTACCAAACCCGCATTAGAAATGGACAGCACTGTAACTGATAGAATATAAAATGAAGAAAGAGAATCCTGAAATTTTGTGGAGGTTCAAAGTAAACGAGCCATCGTCATTCATTTTTGTTTCAGTCTCCTTCCCATTAAAATCTCTGGAGCCTTTTCTTCTCCATCTCTGCAGCATGGTGCACAGCATCCAGAATCACAACCATAAATCCACCTTTAGTAAGGACCATGGGAGTCAAGAAAATTACAATTTTGAGACCCTTTGGGGTAACCCATTATAATTCAGATTTAAAACATATTGAGCGCCAGCATAATAGACTATCATAGATTGTCAAGGTCAGAAGATATTTTTAGAGGAAGTTCACCCAACAAACTCCACATTCTCAAATTTCCTCTATCATAACACTCCTGCCAAGCAGACAGATTATTTCTACTGAGATATTTTGATTAATAGAGAATTCACTGTCTTCCAGAATGAACCTTCTCCCCCCCCAAAAAAAAACAAAACATCACTTCATCATTGTTCTAGTCATCCCATTCTTATGTCATTCAAGTCAAATATTTTACCTGAGCTACTCATTGATAAGAAAGCACAGAAAGGGGAGTTAGGCAGTAGCACAGTGAGTTAAGCACATGTGGCATGAAGTGCAAGGACCTGCATAAGAATCCCGGTTTCAGTCATTTCACAGGAGGTTAAGCAGGTCTGCAGGTTTCTATCTCTCTCTCCCCCTCTCTGTCTTCCCCTCCTCTCTCTATTTCTCTCTGTCCTATCCAACAATGATGATATCAATAACAACAACAATAATAACTACAACAACAATGAAACAAGGGCAACAAAAGGAAAAAAAAGCAAAAAAAAAAAAGGGCAGAAAGAGAGTAGGGCAACAAAGTTAAAACCTCTGGGTGGAGGGTGAAGGTGGATGTTCAGCTTCACTGAGGGGGGAGGATGGGATGGGACACAGTCTTTTGGTGGTAGGAATGGTGCTTATGTACACTCCTATTAACTTGTAGTCATAGAAATCACTATTTAATTAATATGAGAGGGGAAAGTTGATTGAATGTCTCAAACTTTTTATTGCAAAGACCATAGGCTGAGTCTTTGAAATGTTGACTCTCCTAAAAGCTTAGACCAGGGAAAACAGAAGCAACTGGTGGTGTTACTCTATAAGACACAGCTGTATATAAATAATGTCAAAGGTCATAAATTATGGTGATGTTGTGTATGATACAGCAAATCCAAATAATGGAATTCTCAAAGTTAACCCAATTGCCAAATAACTTGACTATAGCAATAACTATCTATTGCCTTCTTAAACCCTAAGACAGCAGGAAGCTCCTGCTTCCTCTATAGAGCCTATATTTCCCCCAGTCCTGGAACCTCTAGGGTGGGGCTCACTTTTCCTGCATGACTCTCTCAATTCATATCAAATGATACTGCATCTCCTGATCCCAACCTAATCAATGCAACAAGCACCACCTCAGCAACCTTCACTTCAGACTGTGTCCAGATTATCTGCCTTCCCCACAGTTCGGCATCAGTTTGATTCCTTGATGCTATGCATAATGGTTATGCAAAGACACTCTCATGCCTGAGGCTCCAAAATCCCAGGTTCAATCCCCTGCACCACCATAATCAGAGCTGAGCAGTACTTTGGTAGGAAGGAAGGAAGGAAGGAAGGAAGGAAGGAAGGAAGGAAGGAAGGAAGGGAGAGAGAAAGAAAAAGCTAACAAGTCAGACAAAAGAAAGAGATTAAAGGGAGGGATCCAGATTGTAAGAGAGGAAGTCAATCTGTTACTAGTCACAAATGATATGGTAGTATACATAGAGAACCCAAAAAAAATCCAGTAGGAAACTCTTAGAAATTATCATGCAATGTAGTAAGGTTGCAGGTTACAAATTCAACATACAAAAAAATCAGTGGCATTGTTCTATCAAAATAGAAGAAGAAATCCAGAAAGTAATGCCATTCACCATAGTAGTGAAAATAACCAAGTATCTAGGGATAAACCTAACAAAGGAAATTAAAGACCTTTATACTGAGAACTATAAGACAGTTCTCAATGAAATTGAAAAAGATAGAAAGAAGTGGAAAGACATCTAAGCTGATGGACGAAAAGAATTAACATCAAAATGACTGTTCTACCCAGAGCCATATACAAATTTAACACAACCTCTAACAGGGCTTCACCAAATTTTTTCAAGAGTTCAGAGCAAAAGATAGCAAAAATGTGTCTGGATACAGAAAATGTCCAAGATAGCCAAAGCAATCTTGAGGGAAAAGAGCAAGAATGGAGGCATAACACTTCCTGATCTCAAAATGTACTACAGAGCCACTATACTCAAAATGACTGGGTACTATAACCAAAATAGTCATGTAGTCCAGTGGAACAAAATTGAAAGTCCAGAAATCAACCCCCTCAACTAATTTTTGACAAAATATCAAATGTAAAAAAGAGAAGCATATTCAACAAATGATTTGGAGAAAATTGGGTTGCAATATGCAGAAGCATGAAACTGGACCACCAAATTTCATCATATACAAAACTTAACTCTAAGTGGACCAAAAATTTAGGAGTTAGACTAGAAACTATTAAATACTTAGAAGAATACATAGTCAAAATTCTCTTCCATTGAAATTATTGCAATATCTTCACTAATTCAAATTCAACTGTAAGGAAAACAGAAGCAAAAAGAGACCAATGGGACTACATCAAACTGAACCCGCTTCTGCACAGCAAAGGTATCACTACCATAACAAAGAGACAGCAATCTTTATGTGTCATATATCAGACAAAGGACTGATAATCAAAATATACAATGAACTCACCAAATTCAACAATTAAAAGACAAATTCTTCAAAGGGAAGATTATCTCAAGTGGGGCCTGGTATAATCAAGTGAAAGTATTCAAGAATAAGGAGCCCGTCCCTGATGTCATTTGAGGTGACTCTTCTGCTTCAAGGTTATACTACAGAAGCTTACTAGTGAAGAACTACAGGTGGTCTCCAATGCATTCAGTCAACAGCTCATCAAGATATCAAGACTAGTGGAGAAGCAATTACAGAAGCCAGCCCTTCCACCTTTTGCACCTCATAAAAAATTTTGGTCCAAGAAAGTCAGGAGGTAGCACAGCGGGTTAATCGCACGTGGTACAAAGTGCAAGGACCAGAGTAAGGATGCCGGTTCGAGCCCCCAGCTCCCCACCTGCGGGGGGGGGGGGGGGGGGGTCACTTCATAGGCAGTGAAGCAGGTGTGTCTGTCTTTCTCTCCCCCCTCTGTCTTCCCCTCCTCTCTCCATTTCTCTCTGTCCTATCCAACAACAACTACAATAATAACTACAACAACAAAACAAAACAAAGGGCAACAAAAGGGAAAATAAATAAATAAATATAAAATTGTTTTTGGTCCATACTCACAGAGGGATAAAGAATAGGAAACCTTCCAATGGAGGGGATAGAATATAGTCTGGTGGTGGGAATTGTATGGAATTGTATCCTACTTATCCTACAATCTTTCTAATCATTATTAAATCACTAATTTAAAAAAAAAAAAAAGCATGCTTCCAGCTGCCCTGATGGTGGTGCAGTGAATAAAGCACTGAAAAATAAACATGAGGTCTCAAGTCATATCCCTGACATTGTATGTGTGACAGTGATACTCTAGCTTGTTTTATTCTCCCCCTCCTGTCCCTCTCCCTCTCCCTCTCTCTCTCATAACTAAATACATTTTTTTTTCCCTCCAGGGTTATTGCTGGGCTCGGTGCCTGCACCATGAATCCACCGCTCCTGGAGGCCATTTTTTCCCCTTTTGTTGCCCTTGTTGTTGTAGCCTCGTTGTGGTTATTATTATTGCCATTGTTGACGCTATTCGTTGTTGGATAGGACAGATAGAAATGGAGAGAGGAGGGGAAGACAGAGAGGGGGAGAGAAAGATAGACACCTTCAGGCCTGCTTCACCGCCTGTGAAGCGACTCCCCTGCAGGTGGGGAGCCAGGGGCTCGAACCGGGATCCTTACGCCGGTCCTTGCGCTTTGCGCCACATGCGCTTAACCCACTGTGCCGCCGCCCGACCCCTAAATACATATTTTTAATTAAGGGCTTCCAGTTATATAACTTCAAAGCAATACATTCTGCCAACAACATGCTTGATCAAGCTCAGTAGCAACTCTTCATCAAGCCTCAAACTGAAAATTCAGCCTGTGAGTCCCAGTGGAGATTTACCCAGATTACTGAGCCCCAGAAACTTCAAGAAAAATCACAATGTTTGTATCATCACTGTGTTTATAGTTAGCTGGTTTACAACAGCAGAAAAGTTAGCACTACCGGTTGTTCATATGTCTCAAATTCTTTCATGGTCCTGGGCATTCTTCTCCTAATCCCTGCACAATAGCTGAATTACCTTTAAAGAATGACTTTGGGGGGGGGGGGGAGTCAAGCACTAAAGTCCTGTACTCTAACAGGACTTATATTGATATTTAAATGGATCATCTGTGCAGATGATCCATTTAAGATAAAACCATTAAGGTGGGGCCCTAATCCAAAATGACTGTGTCATTACAAAAAGGGGGGATTTTGATACATAGAGACACACAGTAAGAAAAAAAAAAAAACCACCCTGTGAACATGAAGGAAGAGACAAAGGTTATATGTCTACAGGACAAGAAGGATAAAGATGGCCATGAAATCATCTAAAGTCAGGTGAGGAGTTGGACTAGTTCTCAGAAGGAATCAATACTGCTAATACTTTGATTCTGAACTTCTAACTTCCAGAATTGTGAGACGACACAATACAGTGTTTAAGATACTCACTGTGTTTTTCGTTTTTTATTGTTGTTGTTGTTATTGATGTCATCGTTGTTAGATAGGACAGAGTGAAATAGAGAGAGGAGGGGAAGACAGAGAGGAGGAGAGAAAGACAGACACCTGCAGACCTGCTTCACCGCTTGTAAATCGACCCCCCTGCAGGTGGGGAGCCAGAGGCTCGAACCAGGATCCTTATGCTGGTCCTTGCGCTTCATGACATGTGCGCTTAAATCACTGCACTACCGCCAACTCCCTAAGATACCCACTTTGTATCAGAGAGCTACAGCAATCCTAGCAAGCTAATCTATATAATCAATAGTACAATAATAATAATAATAAACCAAGAATCCAACAGAACAGAACAGAAAACGGACTTTCACATTTTCACAGTCATACTTTCATAAGCTCTTGTTTAGCTTCATGGATAATTAACTGGTGGTAGTTTAAAACAGTCATTCACAAAATAAAGTCTGTATATATGGATTAACCTCAGGCCAGAGACAGAAGAGCTTCTTGAGAGAAAGAAGAACATTCTACAGAGAAATACCAAGGAACAATTTGAAGAGTATGCATTTTAATATGATCTGAGGAAGAATTCTTTAATACATAAATGGAACTAAGCAATAAAGAGGGTTAAAAGACATGTGCATGTTCTTAATGAAATGATGAAACCAGAAATGCTAGAGTAGATTTAGAAGATAATAAGATGTGAGAAGAGAATCCATTTGGACATGTCTTTTAAATTTTAATGCTTTACAAAGGACTAGAAATTGGTATATTTGCATATTTAATAGTTTCATTTTAAGTCTTTCAGTTCCTTTAGATTTCTTAGTAAAGAGATGTCAGCAAAAAGATGTGGAAGAAGATGTTTTATATTGAATTTGAATATATTATTCACTTAATTACAACCTTCATGTAACAAAGGTTTTCTAATGTAGTCTCATCTAAAATTAATAGATATATATTCAGTGGATCCAAATGTTTAATGAGCTACAAGGTTTATTAACATTCCCATGTTATTTATTTTTAGCTTTATTAAAGCTCATCTATTGCTCACAGGCTTGTTATGTACATATCACATGATAAAAAGGAAAGATTAAATTTAAATTCATATGTAGCAAGATTTCCTATAAGCAAATGAATACCAACCTGGATACATTATTTCAGAGCTGTCAGATTGAAAATTGAAGGTTAAAGCTTTAATTTTCTTTTAATTAATCTCATATGTATACACCAAGAGAGAACAGATAAGTTCAAAAGTTAGCAACAAAATGATAAAAACAATATATTTTACACAAAATGGGTCGTGTTTCTGCTGTTCAAATGACTCCATCTATGACAGGTGGGAGAAATTATTAAAGTGTCAGTTACTGTGAAAATGTTAATATGCTTAAAGGAAGTGACTGTAAACTATTCTCAGCTAAAAAATTGTTTTTAATAAAGAGATCTTCAGGTTTTTCTTTCTCTTTTTTTTCCCTTCATTTTTCTGCCTTTTTCCTTTCTGATAGACAAGAGAAAAACCGAGAGGGAAGGGAAATGGAGAGGGAAAGAGAAAGACAGATAGCTGCAGTGAAGGGTTGAGGGGCCAGGTGGTGGCTCACCTAGTTGAGCATACATGTTACAGTGCACAAGGACCCAGGTTCAAGCCCCTGGTCCCCACCTGCAAGGGGAAAGCTTTACGAGTGGTGAAGCAGGGCTACAGCTGTCTCTCTGATTCTCTCCCTCTCTAACTTCCTCCTCCTCTCAATTCCTGGCTATCTAACCAGTAAATCAATAAAGGTAAAAATATTTAAAGAGAGAGAAAGAATGGGGGCTTGAAACTAGGTCCTTGCCCATGGTAATGTGCGTGTACAACCTGCTGTACAATTGCCCACACCCTCAGTTAACATGTTTTGTGATCTCAACCTAAATTTTCATAACTAATAATAGGGGATTGAGGAGAAAAGAGTCTGAGATGGAGGCTGGTAGTGCCCAAGCTGACATTTGTTACCTCCTTTTTTTTATTTCCCAAATGAACATCTTCTTATGTAAAACATGATATGGAGGTTAGAGGGCAGACTCCTGTAGACATGCGCAAGCCATGGTCAACCTTCAATGCATTTATATACACCTGCTGAGTGCCTACTATGAACAAATATATATGGAGCTAGGTGTGCTGAGAAATACATATGCAAAGAAGATACAGTGAATAAGCTCTCAAAAGTTCACTCTCGGGAGTCGGGTGGTAGCGCAGAGCATTAAGCGCACGTGGCACAAAGTGCAAGGACCGGCGTAAGGATCCCGGTTCAAGCCCCCGGCTCCCCACCTGCAGGGGAGTCGCTTCACAGGCGGTGAAGCAGGCCTGCAGGTGTCTATCTTTCTCTCCCCATCTCTGTCTTCCCCTCCTCTCTCCATTTCTCTCTGCCCTATCCAACAACGAACGACACCAGCAACAATAGCTACAACAACAAAGGCAACAAAAGGGAATAAATAAATAAATAAATATTAAAAAAAAAAGTTCACTCTCTGTCAGGGGGTATACAACAAGTTTAAAGTGCATTAACGATGAATGTGATACAGCATAATAGGTGTCAGAAGTGGGCAAGAAATAAGAGATTGAATTCTGGTTACAATCTTTCTGTGTCTCAGTTTTTCAGCTGTGGAATGGAAATGGGTTGTTACAAAGATAGTTATGTTAATACACATAATTTATGTCACTGTTTATGTTTCTGCACTTAGCAAAGTAAAAACAATAAATATTAGGGTAGGGTTATTATTTGAGGAATGTTTTAGAAGGTGCTAATGTATTCTCCAAGGGATTATATGATGGCCTTCAATGATAAAGTCTGGGATGATTTTTCTAAGATAATAAAAAGACCAGCCAGGTCATATGCTAAAGAACTTCTCTACTTTTTCAGATAGTATTTCATACTATTCTACTGCTTGACAGGTTTGCTTCATGTGTGGGTCCTACTGTAACTTATTCTCATCCTTTTATTGCTCTTTCTCCTTGGTCACAATGAGAACAACTTGCACTAAAACTGTCATTTTATAACAAAAATATGTCAATATTCTCCACATAGTCTTTGCAAAAATGTCAGGATAAATTTGTAAGATACGAGTGCCATGAATATCCTACCACACTCATTTATTTTTAATACAAGAAGTATTAAAAATACTTTATTTCTTTGCTGCTATGGCATGAATATTGGTGTGGTCAACCTAATAGTCTGGGGCAAAACAAAAATAACTGATTAGGCTTACACAGAGTAAAACAATAATGCATTTTCAAACATTTCCATATCATACAGAACTTTTTTTTAAGTCTTAAAGACTACGTTACATAACTTTTGAATGTAAAATTTTCATTTTCTTTCACTTATTGAATTATTTATTGTGGCATAAATTGTGTCTCAACAGATGATACACTATAGCCCTCACCCCACCCCTCTACCTGTAAATGTGACTGATATTTTCCCTTTTATATCACTTCATGAGTTGAATCTTTTCCAAAGAAGAGATCCAAGCAGCCAACAGATATATGAAAAAAATGTGACTTTCTGGGAAATAGTCATTGCAGATGTAATCTAGATAAGAGAGATCTCATTGAATTAAGGTGGGTCCTAATCAAGTTCTTAATATCTTTATAATAGAAAGGGCTTTTGGATACAGAGATAGAGCAGACCAACAGACAGAAAAGACCTTGTCGTGACAGAGGGTAAAATTGAAGTGATATAGTTACAAGCCAATAAACATCAAGGGTTGCTGGCAAAGATATCAAGCTAGGTAGATGCAAGAAGGAATTCGTTCCTGAGAGAATTCAAAATGATTAAGGTGACGCTGCCTTCTTGATTCAAGACTCCTATCCTAGAGAAGAGTAACAGAACTCATTTAGTTGTTTTCAGTTACAGGTTATAAAACTGTTATGGAAGATGTACAAAAAGAATACATTAGGTCAACTGATTTATTTATTCAGCAACATTTACTGAGTCTGCTAATTGCTGGGTGAACTGCTAGGTGTGGCTATGAACTTAAGAAATAAGGAAAGAGCCAAACAAATTGTTTACTAATCATGAACCTAAAGGCTAGAATAGTCCAGATGAAGAGCTGGGGGGTCTCCATTTTGTAGATAGTTAATAGGTCTATTTTAGTTATATTACAAAGAGTCCATGACTATACTAGTTTTTTTTTTCTTTTATTCCTGAGCCTGACATCTGATATACAGGTAGATCAAGTTATTGTCTGGGGACATGATGTCATGGCTGGAAAAAGGACAAGAAAGCTGGATCAGGGAAGAGAGTAGCTCCCAAATATGGGAAAGGTTCATAAATATTGTTGATTATAAACCCCATTGATTTGATCTGATCTGGTCTGGCTTTATATGTTAACTCCTTTTTCAGCCACCAGGTTTTAGATGCTAGCAGGATGCCAACTGGACTTCCCTGGGCAGACGACCCCACCAATCTGTCCTGGAGCCCCCATCCCCAGATCCCTCTTCCACAAGGGAAAGAGAGGGACAGGCTGAGAATATGGATCGACCTGCCATTACCCATGTTCAGCGAAGAAACAATTACAGAAGCCAGACCTTCCACCTTCTGCATCCCATAATGATCCTGGGTCCATACTCCCAGAGGGATAATGAATAGGGAAGCTATCAAGGAAGGGGATTGGATATGGAGTTCTGGTGGTGAGAACTGTGTGGGAATGTACCACTCTTATCCTATAGTCTTGTCAATATTTCCAGATTATAAATAAAATTTTTTAAAAAGAAAGAAAGAAATCCAAAATATATTAGCACTTATCAGATTGATTTGAAAGAAAATACTCAAAGTAACTCTCTCAAGTCATTTACTAACACAATATAGACTGTCATTTTTAAGATTTATTTTATTCCTTTCATGAGAGAAAAAGTGTGTGTGTATGTGTGTGTGTGTTTAATTTTTTTTAATTTATTTGTTATTGGCTAGAGACAGAGAGAAATTGAGAGAGAAAGGGGAGATAGAGAGGAAGAGAGACAGAGAGACACCTGCAGACCTGCTTCAACGCCTGTGAAGTGACTTCCCTGCAGGTAGGGAGCCGGGGGCTGGAACCGGGATCCTAACAGGACCTTGCGCTTTGTGCCATGTGCGCTTAACCCGCTGTGCTACTGCCCAACTCCCGTGTGTGTGTTTTATGTAAGACATACAGAGAGAAGCCAGAGCACCATCCCATTATATGAAGCACTGGCGATGGAAAAAGGAACCTCATGAAGGCTAGACATGGACCTTCCATATGATCCAGTAATTCCTCTCCTGGGGTTATACCCCAAGGACTCCATAACACCCAACCAAAAAGAGGTGTGCACTCCTATGTTCATAGCAGCACAATTCATAATAGCTAAAACCTGGAAGCAACCCAGGTGCCCAACAACAGGTGAGTGGCTGAGAAAGCTGTGGTATATATACACAATGGAATACTATGCAGCTATCCAGAACAATGAACCCACCTTCTCTGACCCATCTTGGACAGAGCTAGAAGGAATTATGTTAAGTGAGCTAAGTCAGAAAGATAAAGATGAGTATGGGATGATCCCACTCATCAACAGAAGTTGAGTTAAGAAGATCTGAAAGGGAAACTAAAAGCAGGACCTGACCAAATTGTAAGTAGGGCACCAAAGTAAAAACCCTGTGGTAAGGGGTAGACATGCAGCTTCCTGGGCCAATGGGGGGAGGGAGTGGGTGGGAGAGATGGGTCACAGTCTTTTGGTGGTGGGAATGGTGTCTATGTACACTCCTAGCAAAATGTAGACATATAAATCACTAGTTAATTAATTTGAGAGGGGTAAAATTAATTGTATGTCTCAAAAGTTTTTCAAAACACAAACTGAATCTTTTTTAATATATAGGCTGTGTATTTGATATGCGGACTCTCTCAAAAGCCTAGACCAAGTAGATCAGAAGCATCCAATAGCACAGCTATATACAAGATACTGGGTACTGTACAGAAAACCATAACAAAAAGACTTTTCAAAGTTAACCCAATTACCAAATAATGTAATGATAACATTAACTATCGATTATCATTTGGAACCCTAAGACAGCAGGAACCTCACATCTCCACTATAGAGCTCCTACTTCCCCCAGTCCTGGAACCCTTGGATAGGGCCCACTTTTCCGAATGCCTCTCCCAATCCATATCAAATATATTGTATCCGCCCATCACAACCTAACCAACGCAATGATTGCCACCTCAACATGCTTCACTTCAGACTGTGTCCAGAGACTTCACATGTGGAATGACAACCCTTCAGCTTCATTACTCGGGTGAGACCTTTCTTTTCATAGTATACTCTAATTTCATCTCAGGTGGTTCACTTTCTAACAAAGTCCCAAAACCTAGATATACACCAGTTTCTGTGAGAGCGTATCTTCACACGTATCTATAAACTACTGCAAAATATATACCTGAAAGCAGAAGTACACTAGAGTTTGCAGTGAGTACCTCCCTAACACTTCCTCTCCACTATTCCAAGCTTTGGGTCCATGATTGCTCAACAATTTGTTTGGCTTCGTATGTTAACTCTCTTTTCAGTCACCAGGTTCCAGATGCCATCAGGATGCCGGCCAGGCTTCCCTGGATTGAAGACCCCACCAATGTGTCCTGGAGCTCAGCTTCCCCAGAGACACACCCTACTAGGGAAAGAGAGAGACAGACTGGGAGTATGGACCGACCAGTCAATGCCCATGTTCAGCGGGGAAGCAATTACAGAAGCCAGACCTTCTACCTTCTGCAATCCACAATGACCCTGGGTCCATGCTCCCAGAGGGATGGAAAATGGGAAAGCTATCAGGGGAGAGGGTGGGATATGGAGATTGGGTGGTGGGAATTGTGTGGAGTTGTACCCCTCCTACCCTATGGTTTTGTTAATTAATCCTTTCTTAAATTAAAAAAAAAAAGGAACCTCATGAATACAAGTCCAGGGCTGAATGTTGGACAACTGGTTGGGCACACCTGCTACAGTGCACAAGGATTCAGGTTCGAGCCCCAAGTCACCTGCAGGGTGGAAACATCACAAGTGGTGAGGCAGGACTGCAGGTGTCTTCTGTCTCTCCCTATCTTTTTTTTTTAATTTAATTTTTTATTTATAAAAAGGAAACATTGACAAAATCATAGGATAAGAGGGGTACAATTCCCACCACCAGCTCTCCATATCCCATCCCATCCCCTGATAGCGTCCCTATTCTTTATCCCTCTGGGAGTATGGAACCAAGGTCATTGTGGGATGCAGAAGGTGGAAGGTCTGGCTTCTGCAATTGCTTCCCCGATGAACACGGGCATTGACTGTTTGATCCATACTCCCAGCCTGTCTTTCTCTTTCCCTAGTAGGGTGGGACTCTGGGAAATCAGAGCTCCAGGACACATTGGTGGGGTTATCTGTCCAGGGAAGTCTGTTTGGCATCATGCTAGCATCTGGAACCTGGTGGCTGAAAAGAGAGTTAACATAAAAAGCCAAACAAATTGTTGAACAATCATGGACCTAAAGGCTGTGATAGTGCAGATGAAGAGTTGGGGGGGGTCCTTCATTTTGTAGATATCTCCATTTTGTAGATAACTAAAATATGCCTATATTTTAGTTATATTCCAAAGGGCCTGTGGCTATACTAGTTTTTTGGTGTGTTTTTTTTTTTTTCCCCTGAGCCTGAAATCTGATATTCAGGTGGATCCAATTTATTGTCTGGGGAGATGATGTCATGTCTGAAAAAGGAACAGAAAGCTGGATCAGGGAAGAAAGTAACTCCCTACTATGGGAAAGGGGTATAAATATTATTGATTGTAAACCCCATAAATTTGATTTGGTCAGGGGCCCAGATTCAACTTAGGATCCTGTGTGACATCTGCATCCCTGTAGATCTGAGCTCTCATTCTGCGGTCATGAGTAGAAACGTTCCAAGATGCCCCAATATCAGGACCCATCTTCCTCAGGTGTAGCATAGAGTATGTTGCCCAGCCTCCCTTTGGAGGATGGAACATTCTCTACTGTTGTTGATCCCAGTTGACGGCAGGGTCCTATGAGGGGGCCCACAAAGGAGTCTATTTTGTTGTTCCTGATAGCGATAACCGCTAACAATGGAGAGAGGGATTTATTTGAGGTCTAGGCCCATCATGTCTGTTTGGGAATCTCAAGACTCCCCAAATAGGGCCCCTCTCTATCTTCCCCCTCCCTCTCAATTTCTGGCTGTCTCTATCAAATAAATAAATAAAATCTTAAAAAAGAATACAAGTCCTGCACTGTACCAGCTGAAATTTTTGTTTTAATTGGGAGGATTAACACTTTGAAGTAAATAAAATTGTGGGTACCTGTGTTGGTATGCTTCTAGTTCTGCTTCTGGGATCCCTTCTGTTACATTGCTTGACATTGTGGTCTATTTACATGGTCATTCTGTTACATTGGTTTGGTCTCACTCCCCCTGCCTCTGAGAGATTTTGGTTTAGTCCTTGCTAGTTTTGCACTTCTTCCTTCTCCCCACCCCCTATCCTACATACTTCCTGGGTTCGGGATGCTGTGGGCGGAGGAGAGAGATGGAGGAGCACATTGTGTGGTGATTAGGTTGTTGGACTGCTTGCCCACTCGTGAATAAAGATTAAACTGCGTTCTCAGCTCAGCCATGTGTCCCTGGTCATCTGTTACCCACCCGTGAAGCCAGCCCGGAGAAAACAACATACCTGTGCAAATTTCTGTTTTCTACAAAACATTCTGGGTCCTCCTCCACTATCATGCACCATGACGTGAGAACCCCTCCCACCCAAAGTCCTTTACTTTGGTGCAACACACAAAACCCAGTCCAAGTTCTGCTTTGTGTTTCCCTTTGTTCTTATTTCTCAATTTCTGTCTATGAGTGAGTTCATCCGATATTTATCCTTCTCGTTTTGGCTTATCTCATTTAACATGATTCCTTCAAGCCCCATCCAACATGAAGTGCAGAAAGTGAATTCTTCATTTTCAGTAACTGTTTAGTATTCATTCTGTATATATACCATAACTTGCTCACCCACTCATCAGTTGTTGGACACCTGGATTGCTTTCAGGTTTTGGCTATTACAAATTGTGCTGCTACAATCATAGGTGTACACAGAACTTTTTGGATGGATATGTTTGGTTCCCTAGGATATATCCCTCAGAGAGGAATTGCAGGGTCATTAGATAGGTCTATTTCTAGACTTCTGAGACTTTTCCAGACTGTTCTTGACAGAGGTCAGACCAATTTATATCCCCACCCAGCTGAGAGGTTTTCCCAGACTACAACAGCTTAACTTTCTTTAGAGTCTTTATCACTGCATGGAATCATATAACTTATAATTTTTGTGAGTCTTCCATTATTACATCACCAACTTTTATACATATGTGGGGTTGCTGTCACCCAATAATTATTGCGTGAATAAATGACAGGGAAAAAAAGAGAGAACAGGATCACAGAGTGCTTATAAAAGGAGATGTGACCTTTTCTAAAAGATCAAACCAGGCTTCCCTGTGGAAATGATATTTGGGAAGAGTAATAAATAGAAGTTAACTGCCTTCTGGGGACTAATGATAGTCAGCTGGGAGAACAAACAAGAAATACTGCTTTAAGTTGAGCAAACTGTATATTTGAAGGGGCCTGATGAGCAAGGAAAAATATGGCACAGAGGTCAGTTCCTAGGTCAAAGTGGCTTCGGTGAATAGGGTGAAAGGGAGACCACATCAAGGTGAATTTATGCACACATTGAGAGACTATCTAAATACATCAAGCATCTACTGAAAGACCTAGGAAAATACATCAACAGCAACATAGTAATAGTAGGAGATTCAACAACACACTTTCACAAACTAACAGATCACCTAGGCAGAATTAATAAAGAAATAAGAGAATTAAATCAAGATATTGACTTGACCTACTGAACATTTTCAGAAACCTTTACCCCAAGAGACTGAGATGCACATTTTTTTTGAGTCTGCATGGGATGTTCTCAAGGATATACAATATGTTAGGCCACAAAGACAGTGTCAAAAAAGTTCAAGAACACTGAAATAATCCCAGGAACCTTCTAAGAATACAGCGGAACTAAATAACACTTAAATAAAAATTAGCAAAAGTTGCAAAACATGGAAAGTCAACAGTCCACTACTTAACAACTACTGGTTCAAAGAAAAAAACTAAGAAAACAATCAAAACACCTGTAGTTCATTGTAATCAGATTACAATGAACACAAGAGCTATCAAAATATTTGCGACACAGCTAAGGCAGTACTGAGAGGGAAATTCATAGCCACACAGGCAAACATTACAAAACAAGAAAAAGCTCAAATAAACAACCTGACTAAACACTTGAAGGACTTAGTAGAAGAGGTACAAAGGAACCATAAAGCAACCGGAAGGATTCAAATAACTAAAAATAGGGCAGAAATAAATAACATAAAAAATAAAAGAATCATATAAAAGATTAATGAAGTTAAGCACTGGTTCTTTGAAATGGTAAATAAAATTGATAAAACCCTTGGCCAGCCTCACTAAAAAATAGGGAGAAGATTCAAATCAATAGGATAGTAAATGAAAGAGGAGATATCACACAGACACCACAGAAATACTAAGTATCATATGAGGCTTCAATAAACAACTATATGTCATAAAACTAGAGAACCTGGAAGAAATGGAAGATCTTGTAGAAGCATATAACTGTCCAAAAGTGAACCAAGAGAAATTATAAAATATAAACAGTTCAATCACAGCCAAAGAAATTGAAACAGTTATCAAAAACCTTTCCAAGAATAAAAAATCTGGGAAAAATGCTTTTACAAATGAATTCTACAAAAACTTTAAGGAAGAGTTAATACCTCTACATTTGAAGCTATTCTAAAAGATTGAAGACACAGAAATACTCCCTTCCACCTTCTATGAAGCCAACATCACCTTGATAACAATAGCTGATAGGAACACAACAAAAAAACAGAACTACAGACCAATATCTCTGATGAATATAGATGCTAATATGTTGAATAAAATTCTAGCCAACCAGATACAACAGTGTCTTAAAAATATTTTACATCACAACCAAGTGGCATTTATACCAGGGATGCAAGGCTAGTACAATATACATACATAAATAAATGTGGTTTGATGTATGCATCAGTAAAAGAAAAACCAAAAACCACATAATTATCTCAATAGATGCAGAGAAAGCCTTTGACAAAAATCCAACATTCCTAAATGATCAAAAAATGAGAATAAATGGAAAATTACTTAATCTAGTGAAGTTCATATAAAGCAAACCTATAGCCAACATCATACTCAATGTTGAGAAACTTAAGGCATCTCCACTTAAGATCAAGTACTAGACAGGACTGCCAACTACAACCAATACTATTCAACATAGTGTTGGAAGTTCTCGCTATGGTAACCAGGCAACAGAAGGAATTAAAGGGATATAGAATGGAAGAGAAGAAGTCAAATTGTCACTATTTGCAGATGGCATGATAGTATACACAGAAGAAAAGCTAAAGAATACAGCAGGAAGCTCCTGGAAATTATCAGGCAATATAGTAAGGTGTCAGGCTATAAAATTAACATACAAAAGTCAGTGGCATTCCTCTACACAAACACTAAGTCAGAAGAAGAAAAAATTCAGAAACCAGTCCCACTTGCTATAGCCCCAAAACAACAAAATATAAAGGAGTAAACCTAACAAAAGAAGTTAAAGACTTATATACTGAAAATTATGAGTCGCTATTTAAGGAAATAGAAAAAGAAACAAAGAAGTGGAAAGGTATTGCCTGTTCATAGATTGGAAGAATCAACACCATCAAAAGGAATATGCTACCCAGAGCCATGTACAAATTTAATGTAATCCACATCAAGGTCTTCCCATCTTTTAAGAAACTAGAACAAAAGCTACTGCAACTAGAAAACACCTACAATTGCCAAAACAATCTTGAGATAAAAGAATCTGGAAGCATCACAATCCCAGATCTCAATTTATATTACAGGGCCTTTATAATCAAAACTGCCTGATACTGGAACAAAAATAGAAACACTGACCAGTGGTATAAAATTGAGAGCCCAAAAATAAGCCCCCATACCTATGGATATCTAATCTTCAGCAAAGGTGCCCAGACTATGAAGTGGGGAAAGGAAAGTCTCTTCAACAAATGGTGTTTGAAAATTTGGGCTGAAACACTATTATTTCATCAGACACAAAAGTAAATTTCAAATGCATCAAGGACTTCGATGTTAGACCAGAAACTATTAAATACTTAGAGGAAAATATTGACAGAACCCTCTTCCATCTAAATTTTATAGGCATCTTCAATAATATGAATCCAAGTTCAAGGAAGACTAAAACAAAAAGTAAGCCAATGAGACTACATCAACTTAAAAAGCTTCTGCACAGCAAAAGAAACCGCCACCCAAACAAAAAGATCACTCACAGAATGGGAGAAGATCTTTACATGCCATACATCAGAGAAGAGACTAATAAGCAAAATATAGAAAGAGCTCACCAAACTCAGCAGAAAAAAAAGATACCCCATTCAAAAATGGGGAGAAGATAGGATCAGAATATTCACCATAGAAGAGATCCAGAAGGCCAACAAACATATGAAAAAAAAACTGTCAGAGAAATGCAAATAAAGACAACAATGAGATAATGAGATACCACTGCACTCCTGTGAGAATGTCATACATCAGAAAGGACAGCAACAACAAATGCTGGAGAGGTTGTGGAGAAAAAGGAACCCTCCTGCACTGCTGGTGGGAATGTAAATTGGTCCACCCTCTGTCAGGAGCAGTCTGGAAAAGTCTCAGAAGTCTAGAAATGGACCTGTCCTATGACCCTGCAATTCCTTTCCGAGGGATATATCCTACGGAACCAAACACACCATCCAAAAAGTTCTGTGTACACCTATGATTGTAGCAGCACAATTTGTAAAAACTAAAACCAACAACTAATAAGTAGGTGAGCAATTAGTTGTGTCCAACAACTAATAAGTAGGTGAGCAATTTATGGTATATATACAGAATGAATACTAAACAGTTACTGAAAATGAAGAATTCACTTTCTTCACCTCATTTTGGATGGGGCTTGAAGGAATCATGTTAAATGAGATAAGGCAGAAAGAGAAGGATAAGTATCGGATGAACTCACTCATAGACAGAAATTAAAAAATAAAAACAGAAAGGAACATGCTAAACAGAAAAGTTGGACTGGGTTTTGTGTGTTGCACCAAAGTAAAAGACTCTGGGGAGGGGAGGAGTGTTCAGGTCCTGGAACATGATGGCAGAGGAGGACCTGGGGGTTGGGTGGGGTTAGATTGTTATGTGGAAAGGTGAGAAATTTTACACATGTACAAAGTATTGTATTTTACTGTCAACTGTAAACCATTAATCCCCCCATTAAAGAAAAATAAATAAATAGCTCACTGGGTTGGGTGTTCCTGATTTTTGAAAAAATCTACCAAGGATAAATTAGAGCAATTAAATGACTTTGCATACTGTACTTGTGACATCTCTAAAAAGGTCTTAGGTAAATACTCTCCTATAAGAAAGCAATTTGCTCATGGAAGGGGAAGTATCTTGGTGGCTAAGACACAGGATTTATATGTGTGTGGCCCTGAGTTTTATCTCTAGTACTGTACATAATTGAGCATTGTCCAGGTAGCACTTGCTCTCTCATTCACTTTCTCTCTCTCTCATAATGATAATATAAGTATTTATGTTTGTTTTTATTTTTGTTGCCATCAGGGTTATCCCTGGGGCTTGGTACCAACACTATGAATCCACTACTCCTGGTGGTCATTTGTTCCTGGTTTGTTTGTTTTTTTTCCTTCTCTTTTATTAGATAGAACAGAGAAAAATTTAGAGCAGAGGGGAGATGGAAAGAGGGAGAGAAAATAGACATCTGCAGACCTCCTTCACCGTTCGCAAAGTGTCCACACTGCAGGCAAACCCATTTCCTTGTGCATGGTAATCTGTGTGCTTACTGAGTGCCCCACTGCCTGCCCCCATAAGCAATTTTTAAATCAACATATTTGCAAAAATTCAAGTTTCCTATAAGAATATCTGCATTCAAATCAAAACCCTAGAAGAGCTATTGTTACCAGACTGAACTCTTATTCTTCCACTCAACATTGAACTTCTCTTTCATTTACTTACAGCATTTGGATTATTGAGAACATTACAGGAAAAGAGGCAAAAAACAGCAGTGATTTAACACCATGACTAATTCACAGAACTAACCTCAGGTCCTGAGGGTGTGAAAACACATGCAAGAGGCAATAACAGTGAGAGTTTTCTTTCCAGAAACTTTTTTTCCCCTTTATTTTTTTATTGGGAGATTAACGGTTTACAGTACAGTTGTTAGCACATGGGAACAAATGTCTGCAAAATACTCTCCCTCCCTCCCAAATTAGGTTATCATTCTGTACCAATACCTGAAAGCCTACCCTCTCCCCTAACCCCAGCTCTCTCTCCCTTTCCCAGAGTTCTTTGCTGTGGTGCAATACACCAGCAGCCCAATTTTTACTTTGTGCCTCCCCTTTTCCGTTCTTGCTTCTTAAGATCTGCCCATGAGTGAAATCATGTTATATTCAGTTTTCTCATGCTGGCTTATCTCACTTAGTATGATTGCTTCAAGCTCCAAAAACTTTTTTTGAAGTGAGAAACATTGGGGAATGTTTATGGAATCTAATTTCCATGTAATTCAGAGAATACTGCAAAAACTAAGATGTCTTCTTATCTATAAAACAATAACTGACTATCAGCCAATCATTTTACATCCTGGGGCTCCAGCAGTGGCACTTTGTTTGAGCACATGTTGCCATGTGCAAGGACCTGAGCTCAGTCCTTGGTCCCCACCTGCAAGGGTGAAGCTTAATGAGCTGTAAAGCAGCGCTGCAGGAAGCTCTCTCTTTCCCTCTCTAGTTCCTCCTCCTCTTTCAATTTCTCTCTGTCCTATCAAGTTTATAAAACAGTCTTACATTTTAACATTTATTCATTCTATAACCTTGAATAAATAATCACAAAATTATAACAAATACCCTCCCCTCCATTTTCCTTATTAATTACATAATTAGCTCATCAATGTTGATTACAAAATCATAGGAATTGCAGATCTATATGCCTCCTTGGAAAGCCATTTGGCTCAACTTTACTTTTATTTATTTTATTTTTCTTACTTTTTTTTTACACACTCATTTTTTTTGTCTCTTTCTTTTTTTTTTTTTAGTTTTTATTTATAAAATGGAAGCACTGACAAAACGATAGGATAAGAGGGGTACAATTCCACACAATTCCCACCAGCAGAACTCTGTATCCCATCCCCTCCCTTGATAGCTTTCCTATTCTTTATCCCTCTGGGAACAATGGACCCAGGGTCAACTTTACTTTTATAGGAAATGGAACAGAAGTTCAAAAATATTAACTGGCTACCCCCAAATACAAACTAATGTGGCAAATTATATAATTTAGTTTTAACTATTCTTTGGTTCAAACTAACTCCATATACATACAAGTTGTCTTTTTATATATTGGAGGGAAAATTTTACTGAGCTAGACATCAGCATTATACATAGGTATTAGTCTGTTATAAGTAAGCTTCACTTTAATAGTAGATATGAATCAACTCCCCAGTTAAATTTCAGAGATTACTGACATCCCATATTATGCAATAAGATCTCTTATAAAGGATCTAGGTGCAGTTCAGTTCACTTTCTTTCTGTTTCATTATGAGGTTATGTTTAAAACGTGCCTTTACCCACAGTACAAAGTGAAATTTATACGCTTCATGATAAACTATCTCACTCTACCTTAATTCATAAGATGAGGAGAACTATTTAAAGGAAAACCACAAATCTGTGACTTCTCACAAGCACAGTGTTGACTTCTACTGTTTCAGAAATCTCACTAAACAGAAAGGATTTGTGAACTTCAAATTTTCTAAGCAAAAACTATGAATAGATTTAAAATTTGTTTTTGATGTTTACATTTCCATTTATTTTTATCTTATTTTAATAGGACTGAAAGAAATTGAAAAGGGAGGGGAAATGAGAGAGAAAGAGACAATGAGGGCTGGGTAGCGACATACCTGATTAAGCGCTCAGATTACAGTGCACAAGGACCCAGGTTCAAGCCCCTGGTCCCCACCTGCAGGGGGAAAGCTTCACGACTGGTGAAGCAAGCCTGCAGGTATCACTGAGACTCTCGCCTCTCTATCACCCCCTTCCCTCTCACTTTCTGTCTTTATCCAATAAATAAATAAAGATAATTTTTCCATGTTCAGCAGGGAAGCAATTACAGAAGCCAGACCTCCCACCTTCTGCACCCCATAATGACCCTGGGTCCATACTCCCAGAGGGATAAAGAATAGGAAAGCTATCAGGGAAGGGATGGGATACAGAGTTCTGGTGGTGGGAACTGTACGGAGTTGTACCCCTCTTATCCTATAGTTTTTGTCAGTGTTTCCTTTTTATAAATAAAAAAAAATTTTTAATTAAGAGAGAAAAAGAGGCTTGCAGGCTAGCTCTATTTTTATGAAGCTTCCTCACTGTAGGTGGGGAGGAGGGGCTTTGAACTCAAATAGGAAAAGAAATAAGGTAAGGTGCACTCAACTGGGTGTGCCATTGTCTGGACCCACAATTTTATTTTTAATCTCCTCTTGAAATTTACTCTATTTGCTTCTCATTCCTTAAAGTGACCTTGGGAAATACTGCAACCCTCAAGTCTTGAGTAGGGAACAGAATTTATTCTGGTTTCAATGAAATGATTTTAGAAACACATTACAAAGACAGGAGTTGGGTACTGCTGTGAATTCAAGAGATCAAATATATATATATATGTATATATATATATATCTAAGAGGAATGTAAATATCTAACAGGAAAATCAGACACATATTTCAGATTTCTTCCTGTTCTTATTGCAAAATGAATAAAATGCAAATCCCTGACTAACTCCTAAGCCAACACCTTGACATTGCTTAGCTCTAGCCTCGTCTCAACCATGGTATCTTTTGAAAATGACAACTTTCTTTCTATTTAAAGTCCATCCTTGAAAATGTCCAAAGCTTGTGATATTTTTAATTTTTAAATTATATTTATTTATTTATTTATTTATTTATTTATTGAGTAGAGACAGCCAGAAATTGAAAGGGGAGGGGAAGAGAGGGAAAGAGACAGACACCTGAAGACCTGCTCATGAAGCTCCCCCTGCAGGTGGGGAGCTGGGGGCTTGAATCCAGGTCCTTGAGCGTGGTAATATGTGCACTTAACCAGGTGTGCCACTGCCCAGCCCCCTGTGGTTGTGATATTCTTAATCTTTAGTCTCTCCCAGTCATCGTGAGAAACTGTCTTGAGGTCCAGAAGAGAGCACACTTGGTCAGGCATGTATCTTGTTAGGTTTGAGGCCCAGGGTGTGAGCCCTGGCACTCCATAACAGTGTCAGAAGTACAGTGGTGTTTCCCCCTGCCCCCTTTCAAAATAAAGAATGAAAACCCAAACCCCTTTCAAAATAAAGAATGAAGCCTGTGGAGTTTGCTCAGCAGTGGTATCACATATGTGCAAAGCCTTGGGTTTATCCCCTGGTAACACACAATACATGGACAAAACTGCATAAACAAGAACAGAAAGGGGAAAATGCAAAGTAAAACTCGGAATGGCTTGGTATATTGCACCAAAGCAAAGAACTCCGGGAAAGGAGGACAGGGAGGGGGGTGGGGGGAAGGGATTTTTCAGGTCCTATTAAATGATAATGAAAATGGACATAATTTAGGGGTACTATGTGGAATTGTACCCCTGTTAACTAGCAATCTTGTTAATCATTATTAAGTCACTAATAAAAATTATTTTTTAAAAAAACTGTAGCCCCAAAGATTCTATCATTGGCACCATAAGAGATATAATCACATATAGAGGCAAATACACTAAATTGATCATTTGATTTTGTGTGTGTTGAGACTTGCAATACTCCACACATTGCCTGTGACACAGAGGTCAGCAGATACTGAACTGAATAGGCTAAAAATGCTAAGCCTTCAGAGGGCAGCTGCCCACAGTCAGTGTACAAAGCCTTCTCTTACCCAGGTGTGCTGCTCAGCTGGCTATGCTGGGGCAGTGCCGTGACCCGGAAGTAAAGAATCCTTATGGTTGGGGTTAATGGAGAGTTTAATAGTCATCAGAACTTTCTTTTTTTTTTTAATGTTTTTTAATTACCTTTGTTTATTTATTGGATAGAGCCAGCCAGAAATTGAAAGGGAAGGGGGAGACAGAGGGAGAGACAGTGGTGCAGCAATGCTTCACCACTCGTGAAGCTTTGCCCTGCAGATGGGCACTGGGGGCTTGAACCCGGGGTCCTTGCACACTGTAACATGTGCACTCAACCACCTGGCACCAGAATTTTCTTTTTCTATGAAGACTTCATTGTACACAGATCCAGTTCACCCAGATAGCCACTTAGCATCCTCCCTCCCGCTTTGTCATACTAAAGTTACATGGCTCCAGACCAAACTTTTGGGGGGAAAGGGGAGGGAGAGAAAACAGCAATGAAGCATCTCCCATGTGTAGTGTACTGGGTCCTTGAACACAGGCTGAACTTGGCAAAGCAGGTCCCCTTCCAGGTGAGATAGCTCTCTGGAACCATCTTTTTTTTCTGTTACTGTTGACCAGACCACCACTCAGCTCGACAGCTAACATGAGGGTGGACGAAAAATTTTGTCTGGGAAGACTGTGTCAGAATTGAGAATAGGGGAGCTGGGCAGTAGCGCAGCAGGTTAATTGCACATGGCACAAAGCACAAGGACTGGTGTAAGGATCCCAGTTTGAGCCCCCGGCTCCCTACCTGCAGGGGGGTCGCTTCACAAGCAGTGAAGCAGGTCTGTAGGTGTCTTTCTCTCCCCTTCTCTATTTTACCTTCCTCTCTCGATTTATCTCTGTCCTATCCAGCAACAATGACAGCAATAGCAACAATGATAATAGTATCAACAACAATAAAGTACAAGGGCAACAAAAGGTAAAAAATAGCCTCCAAGAGCAGTGGCTTTGCAGTGCAGGCACCGAGCCCCAGCAATAACCCCGGAGGCAAAAAAAAAAAAAAGAATTGAGAATAGGACTAGAAATCTGGACTGGGGCAGAGAGTAGCTCCCAAATATGAGAAGAGTATATAAAAACCATTAATTGTTAATTAATAATCTGACCATTGATCTGAGACAGACAGACAGAGAGAGAGGGAAAGAGACCACAGCACTGAAGCTAGCTCTACAAGGTGATAGGGGCCAGGCTCAAACCTGGGTTGTGCAAGTGAGACAGTCTTTTAATTTGTTTCAGGGAGACAGAGAGACAAAGAGAGCAAAAGAGACCACAGCTCCAATGTGTCTTTCAATGCCACAGGGACTAGATTGTAACCTGGGTTGTGCACTTGGCAAAGCAACACACTATCCAGATGGGGTATTTCACAGACACTGCCGTCTTTGTTTTTATTGTCAATTTATTTATGCAGGAGATAGAACCTGAGAGCAATTAATAGTAGTCGCAGTCACAAGGACAGTGTAGATGGTATAAGTACGTCAAGCCACAAATGAAAACATAAACCTCTCTGCTCATGTGCATTCAGTGATTTAATATATATACATATATATGTACATATATATCCATATACATATCATTGTTTGGGCTAGAGACAGAGAAAAGCTGGGAGAGAAGGGGAAGCTGGAGGTGGGGGTAGAGGTGGAAGAAAGATCTGTAGAACTGCTTCACCATTTATCGCACACACCCCAGTAGGTGGAGATCAGGGCCTTGAACTGGGTTCCTTGTATGTTCCTTGTATGAGCAATCAGCCAGGTGCTCCACCACCCAGCCCCTCCAGTGATTTTTTTAAAAAACATAACGTGGCTTTCCACCTTCCAGACACCAGGCTGCAGATGTTACCATGACTCCACCCCAATGTCTCTGGGCAGACGACCTCACCAATGTGTCCTGGACCTTCACCTTTCCCGAGCTCTGGTCCACTAAGGAAAGGTAGAAACAGGCTGGGGGTATGGATCGACCTGTCAATGCCTATGCTCAGCACAGAAGCAGCTACAGAAGCCAGAACTCCTACCTTCTGCTCCCCATAAACAACCTTGATCCATACTCCTAGCAGGGGAGAAGTGATAGGATGAAGATAAAAGAGTTCTGCACTCCAGCTCCATCAGCACCCAGAGAGAGAGAAGGAAAAGGAGAGGGACATATGGAGGTAGTTATGATGTCATGAGTGGCTTAGAGAGGAAGAGAGGATTGAATCAGAAAGAGAAGGGGCAACTCTGTATAAATATGGACAGATAGTTGTAGAGAAGATGGTTGGCCCATGTCTACAACTTTAGGGGAACTGTGGTGGATTGCAGTGGGGAGACTGAAGATTTAGAACTCTGGTGGTGGGAATGGTGTGGATTCAAACCCCTGTCGACATGTAATTCTGTAATATAAAAGTATTTTAAAAAAAAAGTAAAAATAAACATAACATGGCTTTCTAACTCACTCCACCACCACCATATAATGCGAACAGTGCAAAGGGAGAAAAGTGAACCACAACCTATCTTCTCCCTGGCAAGAGTTTTCAAATTAGCACATTAACAAATTCACTCCTTCTAAATGTGCAATTCATAAACACAAACTGTTGTCTCAGACATTGATAACTTAAGCAGTTTTCTAAATGTAAAAACATCACAGACTCTCTGCAGTTACACATAGTTAAGAATTGCGTGTAGTGATTTTTTTCTCTTCCTGTCACAATGTACTATTTAATTAAATTTGTGACTTATTAAAATATGATTGGACATTTATTAAGATTGGACATCAACTAAGATTTGTAATATTCTGAGTTGATGTGTAATTTTTATTAAGTAAACCAAGGATGGTCAAAATGAAACTAAAAAGTAGTCACCCGAAAGTTATATTAAAATAGAATGTTCCTGAATATATTTTTTATTAATAGCAATTATTTTATTTCTTCAGGTTTTGTGTCTTATAAGAAAAGACCATAAGTACTCAAAATCATTGTTAAGTTTTCAGAACTATATATTTAAACAGACTTTTAAAAATAAGCCCAATTCTACTAAATGATATAAATAAGAGTTAAGTTCTTGAGGTCTCAAAGGTGGGCTCAGTGGTAGGGCAAGTGCTTTGAATTTGAGAGGCCCTGGATTCAATCCCCAGCACTGCCCAACAAAAAAGGAGAAACAAGGAACATTACAAGTGGCAGAGCAGTGTGCTCTTTCACTCCCCTCCCACTCATTCCCTTCATTACTTAAAATGGAAAACCAAGAGTTAAGCTTCTGAGTCACTATTTCTGTTCATGAAAACATCACCAAATCTCTTTTTCTTTTTGCTACTTGACTTTCATGGAGGAAATGCTGGTTTGCAAGACTGTTGCTGCTTCAGGGGTACAATTTCACATCTCCCCAAAATATGTACTGACCTACCTCGCCCAGGACCCAAAGTGCCCTTCTCCTCCATTTCAGGGAACTGGGCCCCCTTGCTCCCTATGGCCCCCAGTTACACACTACTGAGTGACCCAAGGTCTGTAGACATAGGCCAAGGGCGTGCACACATGCTCATACTCTAGGAAGATCCCAAACACCCCAGTATTAAGACATCATTTGTATTTATTCGTTTTCTTTTTTCTTCCCCCTACATATGACAGGACAGAGAGAAAATGAGAGGGAACAGGGACATAAATACACACACACACATACAGACAGAGAGAGAGAGAGAGAGAGAGAGAGGACCTGCAGAACTGCTTCATGGCTTGTGAAGCTTCTCTCCAGCAGGTGGGGAGCAGTAGGCTTGAACTCAGGTCCCTGAGCATAATAACCTGTGCGGTTACTGAGGTGTGCCACTGTACAGGTCCTGCCACCCCTGTACTTATTCATTTTCTAATTCACATAGGGTAGCCCAAAGCAGAAAACACACCATACAGACAGTAGCTGGGCTAGAAATTCACTTTTTTCCCAATCAATATTATAAGGAAAGGATGTTGATGGAAAGAGAGTATTCAAGGACCTGCTCTAATAATGACATTTTATTTTCCTGGGTAGAGTCCATTGGCACATTAAAAGAGTTCATAGTTCACAAGAAAAATAAATAAAAATTAAAGTCCTTATTAGTAACGGATTCAATTGCCAATTTATCCACAAATTTGGGTAAATCTCTTTTTTTTTTTTTTTTTTGCCACTGGGTTATTGCCAGGGCTCACTGTCTACATGACCCTCCCCTCCCCAGAAGACATTTTTTCCCCTTTTACTGGAGTAGAAGGACAGACACATGTAGGACTGCTCCACCATTCATGAAGCTTCCCAGTCCTATAGTTGGGGGCCCACCACCTAGCCCAACTTAAAAAGACTTACAGCAAAACTGAATTCAGTCCTATATCTAAGATGTTTCCTTGTGTTAATATTTTTTATCATTTTTATTTATTGGATAGAGATAGCCAGAAATTAAGAGGGTAGGGGGAGAGAGAGCAGAGGTTAGAGAGGCCCCTGCAGCACTGCTTCACTATTAGCAAAGCTTTCCCCCTCCAGTTAGAAACTGGAGGCTCGAACCTGGGTCCTTGCACCTTGAAACATATGCACTCAACCAGGTGCACCCCTCTAAGATGTTTCTCTTCAAGAGACAAAACAAAATGCCCAACAAAGTAAATAACTCACTTTTCAAACACCCACAATGCTTCAAAATGCTGTTTGATAAATTTTCTTCTAGTAAGAACAATTTTTAAAGAAAAAATTCTATCAAGAAAAACCACTTACATCTCGTTTCTGGTAATCACTCACAGTGTGCACATTCCTGTTATTTGTTAACAATTCACATTATTCTGGCTTTTCTATACGAATGAACCTATCTAAAAATATCTAAAATCTGGCCTTTTATGAAGTAACAGTCCTACAGTTTCTCTTATATGTCACTTGTAAACATAAAGACATAAGAAAAAGAAATACTTCAAAAAGTAAATTCCTGAAGAGGGAAATGACACTTTGGTGGTAGGTAAAGTATACTGACAAATATCTGGAGATGTAACACTGTGCCCCTAAGACTACAGGCTTGTGAAACAAGACTTCCTCAATTAAAAAGAAAATAATAAACCCGTCTAGAATGAAATAATAAGTAGTACTACAGCGCCATCTCGTGGAACAAATTATCCAATTAGTAAAATGTTGTGATTAGAAAAAAAATGTAACTGAAATTCCTGTCCACCAACTCAAGTTTCTTTTAATGATGATTTCTTTTTAAAAAAACAGCATAATTTGCGGGAGTTGGGCAGTAGTGCGGCAGGTAAAGTGCACATGGTGCAGAGCGCAAGGACCGGCTTAAGAATCCTGGTTTGAGCCCCTGGCTCCCCACCTGCAGGGGAGTCTTTTCACAGATGGTAAGGCAGGTCTTCAGGTGTCTATCTTTCTCTCCCCCTTTCTGTCTTCCCCTCCTCTCTCCATTTCTCTCTGTCCTATCCAACAACAATGACAGCAATAATAACAACGACGATAAACAACAAGGGCATCAAGTTTTTAAAAAAAGAAAGAAAAAAGAAAAAAACGTTGTTTATGTCTCTATTAGACCTTTCCCTGGAATCCTTGAAAATACAGAGTGGTAGAAAAGGAAGAAGGCTTTTCCATTCTTCATTCCAATTTGAAAGCCAAAGGGAATCCTTAACTATAACTGCACTACATCATCTGAAGAACTTGTTATGGAAGCATTTTTCTGAATACTCTTAATCAGAAAGAAGGAACTTTGCTGAGGTCCAAGGGAAAATAAGGGTAACTGTGTGAAATGAGAGCATCATGGATCTTTTATGTTCTTCTTAGTTCAATGAAGCAAAATGCATTGGGAGACTACAAGTACCAAGAACTCGCTAGGCACAGGAAGTGAATGAATGAACAATATACATAATCCCGCCCTCAAGACATTCAGAGGATGGTAAAGTCCACAGGTGATTCTTTTATTTATTTATTTTTATTTTTATTTCATTTGTTTATTTTTATTTTTTATTATCTGTATTTATTGGATAGAGACAGTCAGAAATCGAGAGGGTAGGGGAGATGGAGAGAGAGAGAGAGTGAATGAGAGAGAGAGAGAGACTGAGACCTGTAGCCCTGCTTCACCACTTGCAAAGCCTTCCTCCTGCAGGCAGGGACCAGGGGCTCAAACCTGGGTCCTTGTACATTGTAACATGTGCACTCAACCAAGTGCACCACCACCTGGCCTCCAGATCATTCTTCATTAGGAGTAATGCTTTAGATGGCTAGTTCACAAGATCAAGCTATCTGTAAGACATTTATTAGAAGTGAGGGTTGTGGGGAGGAGACACCTGATAGAGCACACATGTTACAAAGTGTAAAGGACCCAGGTTCAAGCCCCAAGTCCTCACTTGCAGGGGATAAGGGTGAGAAGCAGTGAAGCATGGCTGCAGGTGTCTCTCTCTTTTCTTCTCAATATTTCCCCTTCATTAATGTCTCTCTCTATATATAAATAAATATATTTTTTTTAAAAAAAACTTGAGAGGAAAGAGGAGAAAAAGAAGGTTTTCCACTCATTTTCAATGCTACAGAGCTTTCCTCCACCATCAAAAATCATAGCGTGTCTCTGAAGGCTTTTGAATATAAAAATGGCATAAAGCAAAGAAGAAACAGTCATCATTTTATATAGAAAAAAAAAAAAGAAGCAGAGTGTTCCCAGACCCAAGAAATAAACAACTAAATCATACCTAATGACACACAAAACTAGGTAACAATATAGGAGTAAAAGTAGGAATTGCATGATAAATACACATACGGTATGAAGGAGTTCTTTGCCTGCTCTGGTTGTACTGGCTGAAAAAAAAATTTTTTTTTTTTTGTACTGAACATCAGTTTTATTTTTCCACTCTTATCCTGAATGGGAAAATCCTCTTTGGATTTCTTTCAGACTGTAAAAACAGGCCCAAATGTAAGTCTTTGAGTCTTTCATAAAGCTAAACGGCCTAACCCAAACTTTTGAAAAGCAAGAGATCACTACTCATCATCAAAGTACTTTCCAGACAACTACGAATCCACAAAAGCACAGAGTAAAACCTTCCCTCACATAGAATTAGGCATCCTCTCTCCTTCCTCTGTCCTTCCATAGCAACTTGTTCATAATTCAGTACATAATCTCACACTTCATGCTTTATTAATCATTAACTATCTGCCTCCTTCTTCTATGACTGTGAGCACTTAAAAAACAAAGGGTGGGGGAGTCAGACAGTAGCATAGCAGGTTAAGTGATGTGGCATGAAGCACAAGGACCAGTGTAAGGATCCTGGTTCAAGGCCCTGGCTCCCCACCTGCATGGGAGTCGCTTCACAGGCAGTGAAACAGGTCTACAGGTGAAAGATTCTCTCCCCCTCCTTGTCTTCCCCTCCTCTCTCCATTTCACTCTGTCATATCTAACAATGACGACATCAATAACAACAACAATAATAACTGTAACAACAATAAAAAACAAGGGCAACAAAAGGGGAGATAAATAAATATAAAATAAATAAACAAAGGGTGGCTATTTGGCTTTACAGGGGGAGGGGGGAGAATGGGATGGAATGGGATACAGTCTTTTGGTGGTAGGAATGGTGTTTATGTGCACTCCTACTAACTTGTAGTCATATAAATTGAATAATAAAAAAAAAAAAGACTGTCGGAAGATGGCGGACTGAGAAGCTGCTAGTGGCTTGAGCTCTGATCACATCTTCTGGAAATGGTAGGATTTTCTGCCTTTAGTAGGCCAATCAATAAGGGGTCCTAGCGGTGACACCAAGGAGGTGACTATAACTTAATTTGGGTTAAGAATTAGAGTAGAAAAAAAGGGAACAAAAACTTTTTTTCCTTTTAATTATTAAGCACACCGCCTCCCCTCCCCTCCAACCAGTCCCTGGGGACCAGCTCCTAGCAGAATCCCCTGCTGAGCTTCTGTCTTTACCAAATTCCTGTCCCACCAGGGAGTATCATTCATTCTAAGTCTATACCCTTCTGAAACCTCTGGCTCTTTTTTCTTTCTAAGTAGCCAACCCCCCCCCACCTCACCCCGATAGCTAATTAAATAATTAAAAGTAAATAAATTAACTTAAAAACTCTTTCCTTTCACTGCTCTTTTATGACTGTTCTTTTTCCTATCTTTTTCTTTTTTCTCTCTCTTTTTTATTCTTTTTCTCATTCTTGTCATCCTTTCTTCTTTAATCCTACAGCTCCCAAAGCCACAGGCCCCAGCCCCCACACCACCAAAAAAAAGACTGTCTTACCCATCCTTATATTCACAAGGATACTAATCACAGTGCATATTCAGCACTTATAACCTGTTTTCCTGGATTGAGTCTGTTATACATTTATTTATCTATTTATTTATTTATTTATTTATTTATTTTTGGATACAACAGAGAGAAATGGAGAGAGGAGGGGAAGACAGAGTGGGAGACAGAAAGACAGACCTTTAGTGAAGTGACCCCCATCCACCGCAGGTGGGGAGGTGGGGGCTTGAGCCGGGATCCTTATACCGGTCCTTGCACTTTGAGCCATGTGTGCTTAACCTGCTCCATTACCACCCAGCCCCCAGTCAATTATACATTTACAGTGGTATTTGTGTGTGGTGAAAATCTTGCCCTCCTCATGTAAAAATCAAGCAGTCATTCCATAAGATACCGCAGCCATTACTGAGCTATGGTTGTACTGATTTATTTCCAAAGTTGTCACTTGCCAGCGTTTCCTGTAGGGTTTTCAACCCTGAGTCTACTTTCCCAATGATAGGGACAACGTTTCATCTCATGGTAAGGTGTCTGCTTTTCACTCCCACCACTCATACAAGTCTTCCTCCACCATCATACACCAGTGTAGACATGTCTGCACCTCTCCAATCTGAACATCCCTGGAAGTCCTTTGTTTTCCCTTCATTTGAATGGAACTTGAAGGAATCATGTTAAGTGAGATAACTCAGAAGAAGAAAGAAGAAAACTGATGACATCTGATGGAAACTAAGAGTTGAAAAAAAAAAAGGAAGGGTCACTTCACAGGTGGTGAAGCAAGTCTGCAGGTGTCTCTCTTTCTCTCCCCTTCTCTGTCTTCCCCTCCTCTCTCAATTTATCTCTGTCCTATCCAACAACAATAACAGCAGTAACAATGATAATAATAACAATAATGATAAAACAACAAGGGCAACAAGAAGGAAAAAGTGGGCTCCAGGAACAATGGATTCATAGTGCAGGCACTGAGCCCCAGCAATAACCCTGGAGGCAAAAAAAAAATCCATCTGGAATCCAATTTCTATTTTTTAACTAACTTATTTCTGTTTAGTTTGATCACATATTCACATCAGTGAACTTGACTTTGAACACCAAAAACACAAACAATTAAAGTCACCAACTGTTAACTAACACGAAAGTCAAGCTCTAAGTTCTCTAAGAAAATAGCTACAGAACAAGAAATCAGACATGCCCTAAACTTACTGTGTGCTTGGGTTCAAAAACAGGGAAGAAGAATGCAAGCATGGCTGCCCTTCATCTATGTCCATCGAAAACCTAACTCTCAGCAATTCTCTTTATAAAGGAGGATCAACACTTGTACAAGTATTCCTTAAAAAAAAAAAAAAAAAACAAGTTGGAAATTGCTTTGCAAAGAAGGAATCCTTCAGCAGTCATTAAATAAGAAGAAAAAAATCTTGATGTGGAGAAACAATTCACTTAGCCTCCGTAGGGTCAAGAACTGAGGTATCACCTAGACAGTTTGAGGCTGACACAGGGGAGTTGCACTATGCAGTGAGGGTGAGAGTGTTTTCAGACACCTAGCATGGGGAGATAAGAAACTGACCTCATGAGTCAACATTTGTACCGTAAGACTTTATCCCTAATAAAATGATTTGAACGAATTAAAAAAAAAAAAAAAACACCAGGTAGGTAAGTAGAGTATCTCAAAAGAAAAGAAAAAAAAAAAAAGGACTTGCCAGAGGACTTGCATCCTTGTAATACAAAATGCTAATAAGCACAAGGTTCATGTTGTAATCTATGCCTTCACTTCTACTTTTGTTAAACAAGATAATTAAGCAAAAGTTCCAGACATAGTGTGCATTATTTGTTTCACTCCCTTTTCTGTCTGAAAACAAAAAAGACTAGAAGCATGTTTCTCAGCTCCTTAGAAAAAAATTATTAAAACTCTCAGTTTCACATGGGACGACCTTGCAGATGGCACTGTTTCTAACACGGTTGCAGATACTACACACAGGCTAGCACTTAAGAGTACTGGGAACATGTATACATGGATCCACAGGCAAGGGGCAACTATATACCTCAAAGGAAAAGGGCTTCATCATCATCCTCCATGATTAGACTTAGACCTAATAAGCCTGGCATTCTAGTTGAATGTTCTAAAGAAGGAATCAGAAGCTCACTAAGCATATATTTATTTGCAAGATTATAAGATAATAGAGATATAATTCCACATCACTCCCACTACCAAAGTTCTGTGTTCCCACTGACCTCCAGCAATAATTGTCCTAGTTCTCCCAAGGCCACAGATAAAATTTAAAAAAAAGAAGAAGAAAAAGCCAAATTGTACCAATACAGAAATCCTACTGATGGCTGACTGAAAATATGTGTGGTATTACCCATGTTTTCAAGCATCTACCAGGAGTCTTGGAACATATCATTTGCAAATAGAGGAAGACTACTGCATTGACTTTATTCTTATGCTTCCATTGACTAAATTGGAGTAATTAACTGCCGTCTCTCAGGATCTGTCTACTTCTAGCATCAAGTTGGCAAGGATTCTTTGCTTCGTCATTAAGTCTCCTTCCTCATCTTTTCCACTGTCAGAGCTCAGTAAATATTTGTAGGGCTGAATTTAATCACTTTACTGTATTCAGTTCACTGATCAGATCTTGAGTAACATTCAGCAGAAAAATAATTATAGATGGCTCATCTTTTCTACAAGCTGTGCTTAATCTCAATACTCTCTTCATTTCCTCATCTGAAGATAATTTCTCCTGGTCTCTGCTACTCCAGTCACTTCTACGTGGCCTAGGAGAGCCAATAACTGGGGTCTAGAGCACTCCTTTATTTACACAACTTTGAAAGACCCAAAGGAGTTTCCAATCAAAGAGAGTCTCCTTCACCTCTAAGATTATAACTATTTCCCAATTGCTTCCTGGTATGATTTTTTTTTTTCATCGTTAAGCTCTTGTAAAATAGCACCGCCAATCCAAACCCAGCTCCTGGCATCCCTCTCTTCCAAAGCTTAAATAATTTCCCCTTGTATGGTAAAATAAAGTCAAGCTAAGTTAGCCTGGCAGGTGATTCCCTCCTTCCTAGTAAACCACCCCCCCCAGGCTGTTTGTACTTCTCTGATGATACTGCTCTTATGTTAATGTCAAATTTCTTAAATTCTAAAATCAGAAACATAAAATCATGAATAATCAAAATTACCCTGGAAAAGTCTGTTGATGGGGGCTTGCCTGGAGAACACCAACTGGTTCAGCACAGCCATTTTTCTCTCCAGCCTTGGAGCAGATTCCCGTTTCTTCAGCTGAGCACCAGATGAAGTAGTAGGCTTGCTTTTAGGGTACAATGTATAGGAAAAATGTATACGTGCACGTCTTTAAAAACCAGAATCACACTTAGCTCAGCGATAAACTCACATTGAATGAAGAGACTTCCCCTTCACCCCCTACCAAAAAAAATAAAAACAGAGAAACTGAGGGGACTACTACTGACTCATTCCTTCCCATCAGGTTCATTTCAAGGAATCATTGGAACGAATGATAGGCACTGTTGTGGGCAGTAGTTAAACCCCTCTCCCTCTCTCTCTTCCTCTCTCTCTGTCCCCCACCCCATTTGTTTCTGTGATCATTTGCTTTGCTAAAATCATAGTATTCCATCGTAATATCTTCTTTAAGCTGTTTAGAAACTTGTCTTTACTTCACTCCCTGAATTTTGAGGATGATTTTGAATCATGCCCTGTTCCCATTTGCCACTTCATAAGCAGCTAACACTGTCACTCTGTAAATATTTTTTCCAACAAAGCTTTGCTTTGATTTGTTGATAAATTTTAAGGGGATATAACAGCATAGTGTTTCACAGTATGTGCCTATTAAACATTTTTCCCATCTTATTAAAGTTTTTGAGATATGCCCAAGAGACAAGTCTTTTCGGTGTTGATTATTTAAAGACAGTAACTTTTTTGCTCCCAAAGTAACTTGTTCTACTTTGAACACAATAATAAAATAAGATCCGAAAAGCCCAGCGGAAGCAGTAAAATAGGTATTTGCTATCTTACTATATTTGGTTATCAAAATTCACAGGTTAAAATTTATGTGCATTTAAATACAAACACATATATTTCCATTCCACGATGATACGAATAATCTAGAGTCGTTCCGTTCAATTAATACCACGGTGTCATCATTATATGAAAATGATGAGATGAAAAGCTGACAGGACCCCTACCTGAGACTATGGGAGATCTGCCCAGGTTTTCAGATAATACTCTGTCCATACATCGTCGACAACAGCAAAGCCCCTGATCAAATCATAGCTACCCTGCCCCGTGTCAGCTCAGGTTTTCCTGGGACGATGTTAAACTTGACTTGGAGAAAGTACAAGGCTCCAGGGCTGCCTGGGGGAGGGGGGCCAGTTTAGATAAACCTCCCTGCGTGTTTGGAGGGATAAATAAGTCGACTTGGGACTTGCTGCCACATCTTGTAGATATACCTGTGTTGGGTTCTTCCAGAAATCCAGGGTCCACATCCACCCTGGCGCGGCCCAGGGGACACCACGGGGGGATCTGGGGCTTCATCTTAGCTCAGGCAGAGCTGGAGGACCTGCCCCACCAGCACCTAAAGGGAAGCTTGGGGGGGGGGGGGCACTCTGGGCGGTGTCACACAGCCTGGCTTCCCCTCCGGCAACATCCACGGAGCTTTAAGAATGTTCCTAGGGACAGGTGGTGCCAGAGTGCAGAGGGGCGCTTCCTCCGGGAAGCATCGCTGCAGAGCGCCCTCTGGCGGCCCAGGGAGGAAAACAGCCGCCACTAAGGCTGGCAAGGGGACCAATGAGCGCAGGAGCATGGACTTTGTGAAGCTCATTCAAAGAATCTTGTAGGTAGGTCACTGATGCCTTCTGTGGGCTTAGCAGAGAAAGACCTCTCTTGCCTTGCAGTTTCAAGTGTCTTACTTGTATCCACCGCCGTTGCCCTGAAGGAGAAAAGTGCTCGGTCGGAATTAGGAAATGCCAGACTCCAGACAAATTCCTGGTTCCCTTTACCTATGGTTTAATTGTTTAAACTCTCAGCTACCCACAGTCAGTTGAAGTTCAATTAAGTATATTTTATTAGTAGTTATTGTTAATAGTTTACCTGCCATAAACATAATTTAAACTCTTATGTGTGGATAAATAGTAAAAACAGAATATATATGGGAGTCGGGCGGTGGTAGCGCAGCGGGTTAAGCGCACATGGCACAAAGCACAGGGACCAGAGTAAAGATCCCGGTTTGAGCCCCCGGCTCCCCACCTGCAGAGGAGTCGCTTCACAGGTGGTGAAGCAGGTCTGCAGGTGTCTGTCTTTCTCTCCCACTGTCTTCCCCTCCTCTCTCCATTTCTCTCTGTCCTAGCTAGCAATGACGACATTAATAACAACAACAAATAATAACCACAACAACAGTAAAAAAAAAAACAGAATATATACATATAAACACTATATATATATATATATATATATATATATATATATATATATATATATATATATAGTTTGGTACTTCTGAGGTTTCAGACATCCACTAGGAGTCTGGGAACAAGCCTCCCTTGAATAAGGGACGACTACTGCATTACTGTCAACAGAATGGGTGTTCAAAAAGACTGTAAAGGATATGTAAGAACTATAAAATAAAATTAAGTGAAAGAAAAAAAGTTTCTGGTTAGACAGGCTGGAAGCCAAAGTCCAGCTTTTTTTATTTATTAGATTAAATATATAGTTTATTTTTTATTAAAATATAGTTTATTTCTATGTGTCTTGGTACTTCATAAATGCACATAGAAAAAATTTTTTTAAAAAAAACAGAAAATGCTTCAAAATACTCTGCTGTTGGGGGGTGGGATGGATAAACCTCTATTTGTGGATCTCAGTTGGAAATTAGACAGGATATCTATCACTTCACCTCCTAATGTGTCACAGGTGGGATCTAGTACAAAGCACATTCATTGCAAAGTGTTTTTGCAGCATTTCTGAGCATTCACTAATTTTCATAAAATATTAAAGCCTTTCCTAAGACATGCAGTGGCTAATTAAAAGTGATTTCTTGAGGAGTTCAGCTTTTTCAATTGTTAACAGGATATGGTGAATGATTGTAATGTTTAATGTCTCTAATCTTCAGTCTCCTTCTCTAGAAAAGACTTGCTATTTGGTATCAACCGTGCTTCAAAAATAGACTGTAGTTGCTAAAAAGGAAGTTAAATTGTATGTTTTGTTAAGTCACTTAAAATTTTTCAAGATGTATTTTATTGTTTACATGTAAGAGTTTCCCATGAGACACAGACAGAAAAAAACCAGAGCACACACTGGTACACGGTGCTGTGGATTGAACCATGAGCCTCAAGCAGATGAGCACAGCACTACCAATGGAGCCATTTCTCCAGTTGCTAAGCAACTTAGTGCAATTGGAATCTCAGATACTCCATGTGTGTGTCCCCAAGACTCTTAAATAAAATTAGCATCTCCGGAACAGGTGATAGCCTATTGGTTCTGCAGAAAGACTAATGGGCTGGGCAGTGGGGGTAGATAGCAAAATGGTTATGCAAAGAGACTCTCCAAAGTCCCAGGTTCAATCCCTTACACCACCATAAGCCAGAACTGATCAGCTCTGGTAAAAAAAAAAAAAAGACTTTACTATCAGAAGCTGTGGGGTCCCAAGTTCAAGTTCAATCAACAGCACCACCATAAAGCAGAGTTGAGCAGTGTTCTGTCTTAAAATACACAGTAGTGATAGTAATGTTGTTATTAATATTATCTGACATCTCAGTCAAGATACCATCTAGACTTCAGACTAGTCAAAACTAGACTTGGTGGAGTATCAGAATGCCCCCCAAAAGTCTACTATTCATAAACCTGCAATGTTTTGTACTTTAGATTTTCAATAGTTCTCACAGACATCAAATTGTGGTCTATCTAAACCCCAACTGGCATGGCCAATCTGTTTAAACTAATTTTTTTTAATATTTATTTATTATATTTTGTTGCCCTTGTTTTATTGTTGTCATCATTGTTGGATAGGACAGAGAGAAATGAAGAAAGGAGGGGCAGAGAAAGATAGACACCTACAGACCTGCTTCACCACTTGTGAAGTGACTCCCCTGCAGGTGGGGAGCCAAGGGCTCTAACCAGGAATCTTAAGCTGATTCTTGTGCTTTGCGCCGCATTCGCTTAACCTGCTGTGCTACCGCCCAACTCCCTGTTTAAAATGAATTTTCATGTGATACCTTTGGTTCCCCAAGGGACAAAGAGTATCTTTCTGAACTGCAGTTGCCAAATGAGAAGAGGGGGGCAGGGTGGAAGATTATATATAAATTCAGGAAGCAGTGTTGCACCTGGTAGAACACAAGCATTATCAGGTTAAAGGACCCAGGTTGAAGGCCCTGGTACCCACATACAGGCTCAACCTTCATCTGCTGGAGCAGTACTGCTCATGTCTATCGTCCTCTCTCCCTCTCATTTTCTTTCTTTCTTTCTTTTTTTATTATCTTTATTTATTGGTTAGAGACAGCCAGAAATTGAGAGGAAAGGGGGGTAATAGAGAGGGCAAGAGACAGAGAGAGACACCTGCAACACTGTTTCACCACTGGCAAAGTTTTCCCCCTACAGGGGGAAACTAACCAGGGGCTCAAACTTGTACATTGCAACATGTACAGAAATCCAAAACATCGGGAATCAGGCGGTAGTGCAGCGGGTTAAGCCCAGGTGGCACAAAGCGCAAGGACCAGCCTAAGGATCCCAGTTCAAGCCCTCAGCTCCCCGCCTGCAGGGGAGTTGCTTCACAAGCGATGAAGCAGGTCTGCAGGTGTCTATCTTTCTCTCCCCCTCTCTGTCTTCCCCTCCTCTCTCCATTTCTATGTAATATTTTCATTTATTTTTATCTTATTTTATTTAATAGGATTGAAAGAAATTGATAAGGGAGGGGAAATGAGAGAGAAAGAAACATGGGGCTGGGTGGTGGCGCACCTGATTAAGCGCTCAGATTACAGTGCACAAGGATCCAGGTTCAAGCCCCTGGTCCCCACCTGCAGGGGGAAAGCTTCACGACTGGTGAAGCAGGCCTGCAGCTGTCTCTGAGACTCTCCCTCTCTATCACCCCCTTCCCTCTCACTTTCTCTCTGTCTTTATCCAATAAATAAATAAAGATAACTTTTCCATGTTCAGCGAGGAAGCAATTACAGAAACCAGACCTCCCACCTTCTGCACCCCATAATGATCCTGGGTCTATCCTCCCAGAGGGATAAAGAATAGGAAAGCTATCCAGGGAGGGGATGGGATACAAAGTTCTGGTGGTGGGAATTGTGTGGAGTTGTACCTCTCTTATCCTATGATTTTTGTCAGTGTGTCCTTTTATAAATAAATTTTTTAGAAATGGGGAAAATAGCCGCCAGGAGCAGTGGATTCATAGTGCAGGCACTGAGCCCCAGCAATAACCCTGGAGGCAAAGTAAATAAATAAATATTTAAAAATAAATAAATAAATTACATTCCTAAGGCCTCAGAAAGTCCCAGTTTCAATGGCCAGTACCATCACAAGTCAGAACTGAGCAGTGCTCTAGTAAAAATAAACAAATAAATATTAAAAAGTTAAGAAATGACAATAAAAATTTTTAAAAAAACCTTTTCTCTTACATATTGCTATGGCTCACAAAGGAACACAGCTCAAACTAGTTACCTCCAGATCTTCACATCCTCCTCCTTGAGACAGTTACCCAGATTAGCCCACTGGGTCACAAAACAGATGGCAGAATGCCTGAAGCCAGAAATGTAAACACCCCAGAGTCCGTTTGACTGTTGCCCCCCAAAAGGGTCAAAAGTCAGAAATCAAAATGTATAAGGCAAGCTTTCTGCTGAGATTCTTTTGGCCCTAGAGAATGCTTAAAAAAGCAAGAGCCTTGGGCAGAGGAGACAGCATAATGGTTGTGCAAAAAGACTTTCATGCCTGAGGCTCAGAGGTCCCAGATTCAGTCTCTTGAACACCATAAACTAGAGCTGAGTAGTATTTCTCTCTCTCTCTCTCTCTCTCTCTCTCTTTCTATTTGTGTGTATGTGTATCTTTCTCTCTGTTCTCCCTCGGTGTGTCTGTTACTCTCATTAGAATAAATATTTTAAAAAGAAAAGAACAAAAACAAACAAAAAATAAATGCCTCCATCTGGGAAGCCCTGAGGGACAAAAGACCTCTAGACATAGTATAATGCCAGAATACACGGGCCTGGGAGTGAGGCAGAAGGGACTCCAAATCCCTGTTTAGTTACTTACTCCTCCCATGACCCGGAGTCAGTTATTCTGGGCAGTCACACAGAAAAATGGGGATATTTATAGATTCATTAAATGTCACTGCAATAAGTCAAAGTGTGGGTAAATTTCCAGGCAGAGTGCAGGAACTCAAAAATTGATACTTACAATGCTACTTTGGCCTGATTCAACATTAAGATTTGATTGGGTTAATAATTAGCTGGACCTTTTTCCAGCCATGACATCATCTCCCCAGACAATAACTTGTATCCACCTGCATATCAGATGTCAGGCTCAGGGGGGGAAAAAATTAGTATAGTCATGGTTCCTTTGGAATATAACTAAAATCGGCCTATTAGCTATCTACAACCACCACCACCCCAACTCTTCAACTGCTCTATTCCAGCCTTTAGGTTCATGATTAGTCAACTATTTGTTTGGCTTTATATGTTAACTCTCTTTTTAGCCACCAGGTTCCAGATGCTAGCATGATGCCAACCAGACTTCCCTGAACAGACAACCCCACCAATGTGTCCTGGAGCTCCGCTTCCCCAGAGCCCTGCCCCACTAGGGAAAGAGAGAGACAGGCTGAGAGTATGGATCCACCTGCCAATGTCCATGTTCAGAGAGGAAGCAATTACAGAAGCCAGACCTTCCACCTTCTGTACCCATAATGGCCCTGGCTCCATACTCCCAGGGGGATAAAGTACAGGAAAGCTATCAGGGGAGGGAATGGGATACAGAGTTCTGGTGGTGGGAACTGTATGGAGCATTACTTCTCTAATTCTATGGTTTTGTCAGTGTTTCCTTTTTCTAAATAAAAAATTTTTAAAAATAAAAAGAATTAGCTGGAAACAGGACTGGAGTGATAATATAATGATTATGCAAAAAAGACTTTTATGCTTGAGGCTACTCCTACCACCACCATTAAGCCAGAGCTGAGAGAAAAAGGAAGGAAGGAAGGAAGGGAAGGAAGGAAGAAATATTAGCTTGACAAGATAGCTTACCTGGACAGTGTTCTTGCTTTGTCATGGGCACAATCTAGGTTCAAGCTCGAGCTCTCACAGAAACTTTGTTGTGATGCCATCCTATCTATCTATCTATCTATCTATATCTCTGTCACTTGCATCCTATCTGAAAAAGCTCACAGGAAAGCCCTAGCATTAACAAAATAAATAAATTAATTAACACATGCATACAGTTTTTAGACTTTGCTCATAGTAAATCTCACCTTTGTGGGGTTTTTTCTTCCCTTCAACCCTTTCATCCATATTATGCCTTGAAGCTATTGCATCTGTCTTGAATTTTTAAATTTATGACTTCCCACATTGGACTTGAGCTCTTTGAAAACAGCAACCATTGAGTTTATGACAGATTAATGTTCCATACTTCAGGCACATTTATCTACTTCATGATAGAACAGATACCCAAGAAATCAGCTGTGTTCTCTAAAAGAGCCCAAGCAACAGCATAATTGTAGTTGCTTTTATATCTGTGTTGACAGCTCATGATTCCCTGTAGATTGCAAGCCAAGAAACAGTTTAAATCAGTAGTTTATGGAAAAAATTCTGTTCATATTTTTTATATTAAGCATATAAAGTGTTTTAAAGAACTGTGAGGTAGGGGATGGGCAGGCTCACCTGGTTGAGTGCACATTTTACCATGCACAATGACCAAGTTCAAGCTCCCTTCTTCCACCTTCTGGGGTGAAGCTTCATGGGTGGTGAAAAAGTGCTGTGTCTCTCTTTCTCTAACTCTCCCTTCTCAATTTATAACTGTCTTAATCTAATTTTTAAAAAAGGAGAAGAGGGGGGAGTCGGGCAGTAGTGCAGCGAGTTTAGCGCAATAGTATGAAGCGCAAGAACCAGTTTAAGGATCCCGGTTCGAGCCCCCGGCTCCTCACCTTGTAGGGGAGTCGCTTCACAAGTGGTGAAGCAGGTCTGTAGGTGTCTATCTTTCTCTTCCCTTCTCTGTCTTCCCCTCCTCTCTCCATTTCTCTCTGTCTTATCCAACAATGACGACAACAAATGTTATGCCCAGAGGTTCAAGTCCCGATTTCACACAAAGAAGACCAGAGTCACATGCAATAGTAAGAGCCTTTATTAGCAAGCTTAAGCTTGGGCAGCCGACACCCTTCCACACAAGGGGAAAGTCTGCGACCCCGATCATTTTTCATCCCACCTTTTTATAGTTATCACAGGTTGGGTACAGGTGGAAATATTTACATGGAAAAATATTTACAAGGAACAATTGGTTTCGGGTTAATAGCTGTTCTCAATATTCGGAGCTTTCCTTGAACCTTACACAATAACTACAACAATAATAAAAACAACTACAACAATAATAAAAACAACAAGGGCAACAAAAGGAAATAAATAAATAAATAAATATCTTTTTTAAATGGCCTCCAGGAGCAGTGGATTCGTAGTGCAAGCACAGAGCCCCAGTAATAACCCTGAAGGCAAATAAATAAATAAATAAAATTAAATTAAATTAAATTAAAAGGAGAAAAGGAAAGACATGGCTTCTGGGAGCAGCGGATTTATAATGCCACCATGAAGCCCCCAGAATAATCCTGGTGACAGTGAAAATAATCATCATCATAATAATTTTTTAAAAAGAACTAGGAGGAGGGTTGGGCAGTAGCGCCTCAGGTTGAGCGCACGTGGTGCAAAGTGCAAGGACCAGCATAAGGGTCCCCGGTGCAAGCCTCCAGCTCCCCACCTGCAGGGTAGTCGCTTCACAGGTGGTGAAGCAGGTCTGTAGGTGTCTCTCTTTCTCTCCCCCTCTTTGTCTTCCCCTCCTCTCTCCATTTCTCTCTGTCCTATCCAACAATGACAACAACAATAATAACTACAACAACAAAACAACAAGGACTACAAAATGGGAAAAATGGCCTCCAGGAGCAGTGGATTTATAGTGCAGGCACAGAGCCCCAGCAATAGCCCTGGAGGCAAAAAAAAAAAAAAAAAACAACTATGAGGTAAACACAATAAATACGTTAATAGAAGGGATGTGGGGCTAGAGCGATAGTATGATGGTTATGCAAAAAGTACTTGTATGCCTGAGGCTCTGAGATCCCAGATTCAATCCCAGCACTACCAAAATTCAGAGCTAAGCAGTGTTCTGATTAAAATAATGGTCATGATAATAACAGAATGAATGCAAACATTATTACACTGATTTGGTTTTTTAAAAGCACTTATTCTGATTTAAAATTCTGTCTTTTTTATCTAAAAAAAAAACAAAACATCAATTCAGCACAAGGAGCACAGTAAATGAGTTAAAAGATGGGTTCCTTCTTCTTTCCCATCTTGTTTCATTTCTTTCTTCCTTCCTCCCTTCCCTTCCTCCCTCCCTTTCTGGGTAGTTGAGTGTTAAAATCACTAGGTTCAGTCAAGCAAGCTATGTTCTAATATGCTTTTTCCATCTTTTTCCCGTCTCTTGTTTTTCTTAAGTTTGTTCTGGCTAATGAATCCACTGTTCTTTCCACCTCTATTTCTTAATTGATTTTGATGATTTTGCCTAGTATATCCACAATTATTAATTTTTTTAAATTTTCTTTATTGGGGAATTAATGATTTTTAGTCTACAGTAAAATATAATAGTTTGTACACATGTAACATTTCTCAGTTTTCCACATAAAAACTCAACCCCCACTAGGTCCTCCTCTGTCATCATGTTTCAGGACCTGAATCATTCTCTGCCCCCACCCCAGAGTCTTTTACTTTGGTGCAATACACCAACTCCAGTCCAAATTCTGCTTTTGTGTTTTCCCTTGTTTTCTTGTTTTTCAACTTCTGTCCATGAGTGAGATCATCCCATATTCATCCTTCTCTTTCTGACTTATCTCACTTAACATGATTCCTTCAAGCTCCATTCAATACTAGGTGAAGAAGGTGAGTTCACCATCTTTTTTTAAAAAATTTTTTTTCAAAGCATTTATTTATTTCCTTTTGTTGTCCTTGTTTTTATTGTTGTAGTTATTATTGTTATTGATGTCATTGTTGGATAGGACAGAGAGAAATGGAGAGAGGAGGGGAAGACAGAGAGGGGGAGAGAAAGATAGACACCTGCAGACCTGCCTCACCGCTTGTGAAGAGACTCCCCTGCAGGTGGGGACACGAGGCTGGAACCAGGATCCTTCCGCTGGGTCTTTGCGCTTTGCACCACGTGTGCTTAACCCGCTGGGCTACCGCCGGACTCGCCACCATCTTTTGGGGAATTAATGTTGTATATTCGACAGTAAATACAATAGTGTGTACATGCATAACATTTCTCACTTATTTTTTTAGATAGAGACAGAGAGGAAGAAAGAGACCACAGCACCAAATCTTCTTTCAGTGCAGTGAGGGCCAGGCTTGAACTGGTAAAGCAATAACTATCCAAGTGAGCTATTTCACTGATTCTTAATTATTATTTATAATGATTTACTGATTGCTTACTCTGTCTCTTTCTATGCACTGTTTCATTTAGCTACCACAATAATCCTATGATGCTTGCAAGTGAAGAAACATATTTAAGGAGATTAAGAGACTGGGTCAAGGTAAGTACCAAGGTTGATATCTCTGTAATTAATATAAAACAGAACTGGGATTTGAATTGAGGATAGTGTGGCTCAGAAGACATACTGTATGGTTTGTTTGTCTGTCTGTTTATTTCCACCAGGACTATCACTGGAGCTTCAAGCCTAGATGATGAATCCACCATTCCAGATGGCTTTTTTTTTCTTTTTAATTTTTTTTGTCTTTTTTTTGCCTATTTTCTTTCTTTCTCTTCTTTTTTTAATTTTATTTATTTATTTGATAGAGAAAGAGAGAAACTGATTGAGAGGGAAAGAGGAGATAGAGAAAAACACCTGTAACACTGATTCACCACTGATAAAAGTTACCCCAGAAGGTGGGTGGGGTGGTGGTGGTTAGGTTTGAACACAGGCCTTGTGCATAATATCACGTGTGCTCTACCCAGTGTGCCACCACCAGGCCCCAAGACTGTTATTAATTTTGAAAAGTATAGTTGTTGGAAAATTTCCATGACAGTGGCCTGTTGAGTTAACTGAATTTGGAAGGCGCAGAGGAGAACATGCCAAGGATGTGTCTCAGTGATCCTCTAATGCCATCTCTAAACCAAGTCCCAAAGTTTTCCAGGAAATAGTACTAATGCAATTCTAGTACAAATCAGTTGTAGATCATATGCAACATCATAAGTGCACTGATTCTCAACACAGAGGTTTTTTTTTCACCTAGAAAAAATACCTGATCTATTGATATTGTTTGCGGTGAAAAGATTATTATCTCACCAGATTGAAGAATATCCCAATGATCTTGACTTTTGTTTTCTCTTTTCTTTTCTTTTCTTTTCTTCTCTTCTCTTCTCTTTTCTTTTATGACTCCAGGGTTATCACTGAGGCTCTGTGCCTGCACTATGAGTCCACTGCTCCTGGCAGCCATTTTTCCATTTTATTGGATAGGACAAAGAGAAAGTGAGAGAGGAGGGAGAGATTGGGAGAGAGAAAGAGAGACACCTGCAGATAGGGAACCTTGTGTAGGTTCTTGAGCTTTCTACTATGTATGTACCCTTTACCCTTAGCCCGGTGCACCACTGCCTCAGCCCCAAATGTTCATTCTTTCTATTTTGAAAACTTTCTATTTTGAAAATATTGATTGAAATTTGTTCAAACTTTTTTTTTTTAATCTTCTGAGAGCAGCCTAGAAAGTGGCATAATGGATAAGGCATTGGGCTCTCAGGCATGAAGTGCTGAGTTTGTTCTCAGACATTCCATGTGCCACAGTATAGCTCTGGTTCTTTTTCCTCCCCTTTCTCTTCCTCCCTCTCCCCTCTTCCCTCCTTATTCTTTCCTCTTTTTCTCTTTGATAAATAGACAAATCAGTTTTTTTTAAAAAAAAATCATCCTAGAAAAATAGAGAAATATCTGCATATCTATGAATATTTTTAAAATATAAACAGATTAATTTGCTACCTTTTAATGAATTTGCTAATCTCTTTCCTAAGTTATTGGCAACTTGGTAAATTCATATAAATGGCATGTAAAATTCAGCACTGTCACTGGCTGTCATAAATCTTAAGGTAAATTGTGTCTTTTAATATTGGCATGAACTTTCAAAGCAGAAGCAAAGCTGGGTTAAAATTTCAACTGAAATAATTAGGAAACTACAACAGTGAATGTTCAAAGCTCCCTCAGCTTCTTGCATTAATGGAAGTGCTTTGAAATGCTTAACTATAATATCCTTGTGGCTTTTTACAAGGATTATAGTCTTAATTTTTTTTTTTTTAGTAATCTCTGCAAGAATAGCATTTTGGGGGTGGGAGTTATTTGTGTAAAAATCATTAAGCAGAAAATCAAGAATTGCAGTCTCTTGAAATCCATTTCTGTTATTTTTCTCCCCACAGCCCTCTTGCACAAGGAGACTGAGGTCTTGCCAAGAATTTTTTTTCTTTTTTTCTTTTTTACTATAAAACATTATGATGCCAGTGTTGCTTACACATCAGGCAACATCTGGCATACTCAATAAAAAGGGTTACAATTAGTATAAACCTTGTTAGGGATATAAAACACATAAGCTTAACTTTTTAATAGTCAAGTTGTGATTTCTGTAGTGCTGATGAACTAAATTTGGAGATACAAAAAAATGCAATTTCAAACTTAATCCTTAAACACTCTGAACCATGGAAAGAGGCCAAATCCTAGTTTTCCTCCCCATACTTGGATTCTCATCATTATGGAATGTCTACTTTATGCTGTGACTTTAAATTTTTTGAGAGGTAGCTTCTCTCTTTTGCTATATACATGCTTTTGGTAGTTTTCATAGACTTTTATATTTTGCAAAATGTTTCTATAGCTGATCCTTTGATAAAGGATCTTTTCATAGCTAGAGTCACCCAACAGTTCTTCGAGATATGATTTATAAATTGCCAAGTGAATGCTAGATTCTTTTTAGGGAGGGAAATGTTTCTTTAATCATAACCCCCCCATCTGTGTTTTTTTTTTAATGTAGTTCATAACTGTAGCTATGATGCTAAGGTTTCAAAACCATTGTCAGCCGTTAGCTTCAAATCTATCATACGTAGCTCATTAAGCCAGGAAAACAGACCATAACTGAATGGCCTCAGTGTTTCTAATTTATCACAGAGAGTCTTGGTCCCCTAGAAATGGTATTTGATTTAGGAAAATGTAGCCATAAACTTACTTACCAAACACCATTGAAACACAAGCAGTGCTTCAAGAAAAACAGTAACTCTATATGACAAAAAGATCTTTTGAACCATAGCCCAAGGGGTTCACTTCTTGGAATGAATCTCCAAGATGGCCATATTTCATGTCTTAAAAAGTCACAGTAACCCTGTATTTCACTTGAAGTTGCCCTCATTTCTCAGTCATCATTAATGCTGTCCATCAAAGATTTGGTCACCTAACAGATTGCCCTGTCAGAATGGGCCTGTCTAAAGTCACATGTAACCATACACGTGACTTACTTTGGCCAATGAAATGTGATAATAAGTTCAATGCATGTTAATAAATAGTGTCTAATGTAAAGATTCTGTATATATTTGAGGTAGGTAGTAACTCCTTATCAGACATATGATTTGCAAATATTTCCTTTCATTCCAAAAGCTGTCTTTTGGGGGCCAGGCAGTATCGCACCCTGTTAAGTATACATAGGACCCAAAGCTTTTCTTCATTCTGTTCCTTATTTGGTTTTTGTTGTGCTTAGGTTTTTGTAATTTGATGTTGTACTGATACTTTTTTCACTTTTATTGCTTTTGATTATTTGTTGATATTTGTGGGGGGTGTTAATGTCAAATTAAAAAAAAACTGTCAAGATTTTTCTCAGTTTTCCTCTAGAAGTTTACTGGTTTCCAGTATTACTATTAGGTTTTATATTTTATTTATTTAATAAGATGAAAAGAGGGAGGAAGAAAGAGAAAAGGAGAGAGAGGGACCTCATGCTTGAGCCAAACACTCTATGTACTATGCCATCTCCCTATATATATATGTTTTTAAATTGGGCTTTATGAGTGGTGTACTTTCATTATTTAGCATGTAGATGCCCATTTTCCCCAACATGGCGTATTAAAGAGATATATATTTTTTTGCCACTGAATATTTGCTGTTTTTTTCCCCCTAGTTGAGATTTTCAGCATATGAAATTTCACCACTCTGAGTCATTTTTAAATTCAGATAGACAGAGTGTAGAGACTCCACATCACTGGAACTTCCTCAAGTGCCAAAACTACTCCTATGTGTTGCCTGTGCTCAAATCTGGCACATGCAAGACAAGCCATACTTGGAATATACTTTGGAATACTTTGGCCCCAGTCACTGAGTACTCTTTGATCCTTTGATCCCTTGTCAAATACCTGTTGACGATATATATATTTGTGCATGGTAATGTATACTTAAGACCAGGTGTTCCACTGCTCAACCCCAGTGACCATCCACTTTAGTTTAATTTAATTTAATTTAGCATTTTACCAGAGAACTGCTCAGTTCTGGTATTAGGGATTGAACTTGGAGCCTCAGGCGTCTCAAGAATGAAAGTCTATTGTGCTACTAAGGGCACTATCTCCCTACCCTCATCTAGTCTCATTTAAAAAGTCAAGGCCAGGGGCCAGGTGTTGGGGCACCTGGCTGAGTGTACACATTACAAGTTTAAGCCCCCAGTCCCTACCTGTAGGGGAGGGAGGAAGCTTCACAGTGCTAAAGTAGAGCTATAAGTTTCTCTCTCCCTCTCTCTCTCTCACTCTCGCTCTCTCTATCTTCCACTTCCCTCTCAATTTCTGTTCTATCTAAAATAAATAAATAAAACATTTAAGAATATATAATAAATAAATTTTTAAAAGTCAACTGTTGGGCTGCGACATGGAGGAGAGAGAGGAGATCTGGAGCGGAGAGGGAACACAAATCTTTATTCACACGGGCACCTCAGAGTTGGGTGAGAGCGCAGCAGTTCAGGCCACGTGAAGCTAGCAAAATGGCTACCTCCCGCTACACACAGTGCCCTTCCCTGCGTTCAGTCACCAAGGTGAAAAGCGGGCAAGAGAGAGAGAGGCAGAAGCAGGAGCGCTTTATAGGGCAAAAACCGGAAGTGACAAGTCAGGACAGGATTGGTTGGGAAAGGCACTCTGGGAATATCATTTCAACTCTGTCGGGAATTGGCAGTACCCTGAGGGGACAACATGGTGGAACAAGGCACTCCGGGATTAGAATTACAGCTCTTGTGGGAATGGGCTATACCCTGAGGGGACAGCATGGTGGATGTGACCTCATTTGCACAATTTCCCAGCAGTCAACATCTCCAATTTCACAGAAATGTTCTTTCACTTCCTTATGGAAATCATTCAGTCTTCTTAAAATCCCAGGGTGGGGTAGGTGTTCAACTTCTCACACCCCAGTTCTCTAAAAGGTTTAGATGTTTAGAGAACATCAACCTCTAAAAGGTTTCACTAGTGTTTTATTGTTTGTTGGTTTTCCTTTTTTTTTTTTTTTTTTTTTTTGGATATAGGCCCTTTGAAATATAACTAAAATATGCCTACTAGCTATCTACAAAATGGAGGACCCCTCCCAACACTTCATCTGCACTACCCCAGCCTTTAGGTCCATGATTGTTCAACAATTTGTTTGTATTTGTATATTAACTCTCTTTTCAGCCACCAGGTTCCAGATGCTAGCAGGATGCAACCAGACAACCCCACCAATGTGCCTTGGAGCTCTGTTTCCCCTGAGCCCTTCCCCACTAGGGAAAGAGAGAGACAGGCTGGAAGTATGGGTTGACCTGTCAATGCCCATGTTCAGCAAGGGACCTTCAACCTTCTGCATCCCACAAGGATCTTGGGTCCATACTCCCAGAGGGTTAAAGATTAGGAAAGCTATCAGTGGAGGGGTTGATATACAGAGGTCTGGTGGTGGAAATTGTGCGAAGTTGTACCCCTCTTATCCTATGGTTTTGTCAATGTTTCCTTTTTATAAATAAAAAAAAATTTTTTTAAAGAAGGTTTCACTGAGTCAGTGCTCACCCTTCAGTGCATGTCAGAAGGTGATGATTTTAGGTAAAAATGAAATGACTCACTTACAAAGAATGTCTCCGTCTGTTGTTTTGTTCCTGGGGTATTACCAACCTGGTAAGGACCTCCCCCAGTCTCATTGTCCCCCCCTCCTTCATGAGTTCTGTAGGTTTCACAGTATTTTTTTATTCATGCAGTATTGCTGTTACTTTGTCTTGAATGAAAACATTCTATGACTTAAAACCTAGTCCCCCTTGAGTTGATTCCTATATATCCAATTTCTGCTTTTTTTTTTTTACAGTAAAACTTCTAACTTATCTGAATTGCTGGATTTCCCATCAAAATTTGTCTTACAGTGGCCTCAAAAACACAATTTCAACCACCCTGTCTAAAAGCAAAATTTAATTATTGTTGCCTATATCACTTGGGAATTTTAAAATGTTATCTCATTCCTTGAAATATAAACTAAGGAGTTACCTAAGACTTTTATCAGACTTATACAATGCTATGTTTGGTTTATGTATTCTTAATGGTGTGACTTCAGTAGACTTTGGATCTACCAACTTAGTGCTTCATTTATTTATCTATTTTTATTCTTTATTTAGTTATTAGATAGAGACAGCCAGAAATCAAGAGGGAAGGGGATGATAGAGAGGGAAAGAGACACAGAGACACCTGCAGCCCTGCTTCACTGCTCACAAAGCTTTTTTCAGTTGGGGGCTGGGGGCTCAAACCTGGGTCCTTGCACATTGTATATGTACACTCAACCCGGCCCCCTCCAGCTCAGTGTTTTATAATCAAGGCATTGTAAATAAACAGAAGAGAAAGCAAATGTAATGATGATTCTTCTAGTTAAGACTGACTGCTGGAGATAAAATTCTCACACTAGTGGTTGAAACAGACTTAATCAAATGAAATGCCATAGGTTTCTAGCTTCAAAAATGGTAGGATCCAGTTGTTCATATATGTTCAATCACACATGCAAACTAGTGACAAGTGTAAAGAGTGCCATTTATTTTATATTTTTAATTTTATTTATAAAATGGAAATATTGACAAGACTATAGGATAAGAGGGGTATATTTCCACACAATTCCCACCACCAGAACTCCATATCCCATCCCCTTCCTTGATAGCTTTCCTATTCTTTATTCCTCTGGGGGTATGTACCCAGGATGATTATGGGATGCAGAAGGTGGAAGGTCTGGCTTCTGTAATTATTTCTTCACTGAACATGGGTGTTGGAAGGTTGATCCATACTCCCAGCCTGTCTCTCTCATTCCCTAGTGGGGCAGGGATGTGGGGAGGTGGGATTCCAGGACACATTGGTGGGGTTGTCTGCTCAGTGAAGTCAGGTTGGTGTCATGATAGTATCTGGAACCTAATGGCTGAAAATGAGTTAAGATACAAAGCAGAGGGAGTTGGCTGGTAGTGCAGTGGGATAAGCGCAGGTGGCACAAAGCGCAAGGACCAACATAACAATCCCGGTTCGAGCCCCCGGCTACCCACCTGCAGAGGACTCGCTTCACAAGCGGTGAAGCAGGTCTTCAGGTGCCCATCTTTCTCTCCCTCCTCTCTGTCTTCCCCTCCTCTCTCCATTTTTCTCTGCCCTGTCCAACAATAACAACATCAATAACAACAACAATTACAACAATGAGACAAGGGAAACAAAAGGAAATATATATTTTTAAAAAATATTAAAAAAACATATAAAGAAAAAAAATTGTTGACTAATCATGAACCTGAAGACAAGGATATTGCAGATGAAGATTTGGCGGTCTCTGTTTTGGAAAAAGCTAGTAGGTCTATTTTATGTATATTCCAAGGGGTCCATGACTTTACTAGTTTTTGCCCGAGCCTGACATCTAGTATGTAGGTGGACCCAAGTTATTATCTGGGGAGATGGTGTCATAGCTGGTAAAAAAGACTAGAAAGCTGGATCAGGGAAAAGAATAGTTCCCAAATATGAGGGAAGTATATAAATAGTGTTAACTGTAAACCCATTCGATTTGATTTGGGGCCCATATTCAGCACAGGAGCCTGTGTAACCTCTGCATCCCTGTAGGTCTGAGCTCACATTCTGTTCTGCGGTCACAGCTAGGAACATTCCAGGCTGCACTAATTTCAGGACCCATCTTCCTTGGGTGATAGGTAGCATATATTATCCAACCTCCCTTCTGAGAATGGAACATTTCCTACAGTTGTTTATCCACATTGAGGGCAAGGTCCTATAGGGGCTCACAAAGGGGTCCATTATGTTGTTCTTGATGGAGATTACCAGTGAAAATGGCAAGAGAGATATGTTTAGAGGTATAGGCCCACCATGTCAGGGAGTCCTGGGATTCCCACACAGACATGGTGGGCCTAGACTTCAAATAGATCTCTCTCTCCATTGTTACTGGCCATCTCTATCAGGAACAACACAATATACCTCTTTGTGGGCCCCCATAAGACCTTGCCCTCAATGTGCATTAACAACGGTAGAGAATGTTCCATCTTCTGAAGGGAAGCTGGACAACATACTCTATGGACAACATACTCTGTCTTCCACTCAAGGAAGATGGGTCCTGAAATTGGGGAATCTTGGAACATTCCTACTCATGATCACAGAATGTGAGATCAGATCTACAGGGATGCAGAGGTCACATAGGCTCTTAAGCTGAATATGGGCCCCAAATCAGATCAAATTGATGGGGTTTAACAGTCAACAATATTTATACAACTTTCCCATATTTGGGAGCTACTCTCTTCCCTGATCAAGCTTTCTGGTCCTTTTTCCAGCCATGACATCATCTCCCCAGACAATAACTTGGATCCATCTGCATATCAGATGTCAGGCTCAGGAAAAAAAATAACTAGTATAGTCATGGGCTCTTTGGAATATAACTAAAATAGGACTACTAACTATCTACAAAATGGAGGACCCACCCCCACCTCTCCATATGAACTATTCCAGCCTTTAGGTTCATGATTAATCAACTATTTGTTTGGCTCTGTATGTTAACTAATTTTTCAGCCACCAGGTTCCAGATGCTAACATGATGCCAACTGGACTTTTCTGGGCAGAGGACCCCACCAATGTGTCCTGGAGCCCCACTTCCCTGGAGCCCCACCCACTAGAGAAAGAGTGAGACAGGCTGGAAGTATGGATCAGTCTGTCAATGCCCATGTTCAGCAGGGAAGCAATTACAGAAGCCAGGCCTTCCACCTACTGCACCCCATAATGACCCTGGTTCCATACTCCCAGAGAGATAAAGAATAGGAAAGCTATCAGGGCAGGGGATGGGATATGGAGTTCTGGTGGTGGGAATTGTGTGGAGTTGTACCCCTCTTATCCTATGGCTTTTGTTAGTGTTTCCTTTTTATAAATTTTTTTTAAAGTATGCAGTTTCTTGCCCTTATTTGGCTTTTTTTTTTATTTATTTTTTATTTAAGAAAGGATAAATTAACAAAACCATAGGGTAGGAGGGGTACAACTCCACACAATTCCCACCACCCAATCTCCATATCCCATCCCCTCCCCTGATAGCTTTTCCATTCTCTATCCCTCTGGGAGGATGGACCCAGGGTTGTTGTGGGTTGCAGAAGGTGGAAGGTCTGGCTTCTGTAATTGCTTCCCCACTGAACATGGACGTTGACTGGTCGGTCCATACTCCCAGTCTGCCTCTCTCTTTCCCTAGTAGGGTGGGTCTCTGGGGAAGTGGAGCTCCAGGGCACATTGGTGGGGTCTTCAGCCCAGAGAAGCCTGGCCGGCATCCTGATGGCATCTGGAACCTGGTGGCTGAAAAGAGAGTTAACATACGAAGCCAAACAAATTGTTGAGCAATCATGGGCCCAAAGGTTGAAATAGTGGAGAGGAAGTGTGTGTGTGTGGGGGGGTACTCACTGCAAACTCTAGTGTATTTGGCTTTTTAGTCCTTACTTTGTCTGACAAGGTTAGCTTTGGAGTGATTGAATGATGTATAATAGGAGGTAGGTGAGGAGGGTGTCTAGATCTAAATAGAAACTATTTTATTAGGTACTTTATAGGTCTTTTTAGGTCTTTCTACTTTCTTGCTGCATTTATTGACTCAAGAATGCCATTTATATAGTTAAATAGAATGAAAAATATAAGTACTGTTCAATAATTTGATGTACCTTTTTTTAAACCTGTCTGCTTTTCAATCCTACACACTGAATTGTTACTAGGATATTTTTTTTACTTTCTTTTTTAATTATTTTATTCATTTACTATTAGAGACAGAGAAATTGAGAGAAGGACAGAGAGGGGGAGAGAGACAGAGAGACACCTGCAGCCCTGCTTCACTACTCATCAAGCTTTTCCCCTGCAGGTAGACACCAGGGGCTTGAACTTGGGTCCTTGTGCACTGTAATGTGAGCTCTTAACCAGGTACACCAACACCTGGTCCCAGGTTGTTGTTGGTTTTTTTAGTGATTTAATAATGAGCAACAAGATTGTGGGATAAAATTCCATATAATTCCCACGACCAGAGTTCTGTAACCCATCCCCTCCATTGAAAGGTTTCCTATTCTTTGTCCCTCTGGGAGTATGGACCAAAATTCTTTTTTTTAATTTTTTTTTTATAATTTATTTCTTTATTGGGGAATTAATGTTTTACATTCAACAGTAAATACAGTAGTTTGTACATGCATAACATTCCCCAGATTCCCATTTAACAATACAACCCCCACTATGTCATTCATCATCTTTCATGGACCTGTATTCTCCCCACCCACCCACCCACCCCAGAGTCTTTTACTTTGGTGCGATATGCCACTTCCATTTCAGGTTCTACTTGTGTTTTCTTTTCTAATCTTGTTTTTCAACTTCGGCCTGAGAGTGAGATCATCCCATATTCATCCTTCTGTTTCTGACTTATTTCACTCAACATGATTTTTTCAAGGTCCATCCAAGATCGGCTGAAAACGGTGAAGTCACCATTTCTACAGCCGAGTAGTATTCCATTGTGTATATATACCACAACTTGCTCAGCCACTCATCTGTTGTTGGACACCTGGGTTGCTTCCGGGTTTTGGCTATTACAAATTGTGCTGCCAAGAACATATGTGTACACAGATCTTTTTGGATGGATGTGTTGGGTTCTTTAGGATATATCCTCAGGAGAGGAATTGCAGGATCATAGGGTAGGTCCATTTCTAGCCTTCTGAGAGTTCTCCAGACTGTTCTCCACAGAGGTTGGACCAATTGACATTCCCACCAGCAGTGCAGGAGGGTTCCTTTGACCCCACACCCTCTCCAGCATTTGCTGCTGTTACCTTTTCTGATGTATGACATTCCCACAGGAGTGAAGTGATATCTCATTGTTGTCTTTATTTGCATTTCTCTGACAATCAGAGACTTGGAGCATTTTTCATGTGTTTCTCAGCCTTTTGGATCTGTTCTGTGGTGAATATTCTGTCCAAGTCCTCCCCCCATTTTTGGATGGGATTATTTGTTGTCTTGTTGTTGAGTCTGGCAAGCTCTTTATATATGTTGGTTATTAAACTCTTATCTGATGTATGGCATGGAAAGATCTTCTCCCATTCTGTGAGGGGTCTCTTGGTTTGGGTAGTGGTTTCTTTTGCTGTGAAGAAGCTTTTTAATTTGATGTAGTCCCATAGGTTTATAGTTGCCTTAGTTTTCTTTGTAATTGGATTTGTTTCATTAAAAATGTCTTTAAAATTTATGTGGAAAAAAGTTCTGCCAATATTTTCCTCTAAGTATTTGATAGTTTTTGGTCTAACATACAAGTCCTTGATCCACTTGGAATTTACTTTTGTATTTGGTGAAATACAGTGATTCAGTTTCATTCTTCTGCATGTTTCAACCCATTGTTTCCAACACCATTTGTTGAAGAGACTCTGCTTTCCCCATGTAATAGTCTGGGCCCCTTTGTCAAAGATTAGATGTCCATACGTGTGGGGCCTCATTTCTGGGCTCTCAATTCTATTCCACTGGTCAGTGTGTCTGTTCATGTTCCAGTACCAAGCAGTTTTGATGACAATGGCCCTATAATACAGTTTGAGATCTGGGAGTGTGATGCCTCCGGTTCTGTTTTTTTTCTCAAGATTGTTTTGGCAATTCTAGGTCTTTTCTGGTTCCAGATAAACATTTGTAGCATTTTTTCTATTCTCCTAAAAAATGTGCTTGGGATCTTGATGGGGATAGCATTAAATTTGTAGATGGCTCTGGGTAATATATTCATTTTGATGATGTTAATTCTTCCAACCCATGAACATGGAATGTCTTTCCACTTCTTTGTGTCTTTTTCAATTTCTTTGAGTAGTGACTCATAATTTTCAGTATACAAGTCTTTCACTTCTTTGGCTAAGTTTACTCCTAGATATTTTATTGTTTTTGTTGCTATAGTAAAAGGAACTGATTTCTGGATTTCAATTTCTTCTAACTTAGTGTTTGCATAGAGGAATGCCACTGACTTTTGAATGTTAATTTTATAGCCTGACACCTTACTGTATTGCCTGATGATTTCCAAAAGCTTCTTGCTGGAGTCCTTAGGTTTTTCCATGTATACTATCATGTCATCTGCAAATAAGGAGAGTTTGACTTCTTCTCTTCCAATCTGTATGCCTTTAATTCCTTGTTCCTGCCTGATTGCTATGGCAAGAACTTCCAACACTATGTTGAATAGTAATGATGATAGTGGGCAGCCCTGTCTAGTACCTGATCTGAGGGGAAATGCTTCCAGTTTTTCACCATTGAGTATGATGTGGGCTGTAGGTTTGCTATATATAGACTCCACTATCAGGAATTTTCCATCTATTCCCATTTTTTGTAGTGTTTTGATCATAAAGGGATGCTGGTATTTTGTCAAAGGCTTTCTCTGCATCTATTGATATGACCATGTGGTTTTTGGTCTTGCTTTTGTTGATGTGGTGGATCACATTGATTGATTTACGTATATTAAACCAACCTTGCATGCCTCGGATAAACACCACTTGGTCATGATGAACAATCTTTTTGATATACTGCTGTATCCGGTTGGCTAGAATTTTGTTCAATATTTTCGCATCTATGTTCATCAGAGATATTGGTCTGTAGTTTTCTTTTTTGGTTGTGTCCCTGTCTGCTTTTGGTATCAGGGTGATGTTGGCTTCATAGAAGCTGGCAGGGAGTATTCCAGTGTCTTCAATCTTCTGGAAGACTTTTAAAAGTAGAGGTATTAGTTCTTCTTTGAAGGTTTTGTAGAATTCATTTGTAAAACCATCTGGTCCAGGACTTTTATTTTTGGGAAGATTTTTGATAACTGTTTCAATTTCATTAGCTGTGATGGGACTGTTCATGTTATCCACTTCCTCTTTACTTAGTTTTGGAATTTGGTAGGTATCTAGGAAATCGTCCATTTCTTCCAGGTTCTCTAGCTTGGTGGCATATAGTTGTTCATAGAAGCCTCAAATGATATGTTTAATTTCTGCGGTGTCTGTTGTGATATCTTCTCTTTCATTTACTATCCGATTTATTTGGGTCTTCTCTCTTTTTTGTTTTGTGAGTCTGGCTAAAGGTTTGTCGATTTTGTTTACTCTTTTGAAGAACCAACATTTACTTTCATTGATCTTTTGTATAGTTTTCCTATTCTCAATGTTATTTATTTCTTCCCTAACTTTAGTGATTTCTGTCCTTCTGGTTGCTTTAGGATTCCTTTGTTGTTCTTCTTCTAGGTCTTCAAGATGGGCAATCAGGCTGTTTATTTGTGCTTTTTCTTGTTTCCTAATGTGTGCTTATATAGCTATGAACTTCCCTCTTAGGACTGCTTTAGCTGTATCCCAAATATTTTGATAGCTTGTGTCTTCATTTTCATTGAACTCTCGAAACATTTTGATTTCTTCCTTGATTTCCTCTTTGACCCAGAAGTTGTTAAGAAGTGTACTCTTGAGCTTACACATTTTGAGACTGTTACTAATCTTTTGTTGATTGTTAAGTGTTAGTTTAATTCCACTGTGGTCTGAGAAGATGCTTGGGATGATTTCAGTGCTCTTGAATTGGCTGATGCTGTCTTTGTGGCCTAACATATGGTCTATCCTTGAGAATGACCCATGTGGATTTGAGTAAAATGTGTATTCCAGTTTCTTGAGATGAATGACTCTGAAAATGTCCAATAGTTCTAGTTTATCTATCTCTTCATTTAGCTCCCTTATGTCTTTACTGATTTTCTTCCTGGATGATCTGTCAAGTTGAGGGAGTGGGGTGTTGAAGTCCCCTACTATGATTGTGTTACTGTTAATATATTGCTGTAGCTCTTTCAGTAGAAGTTTGATGTATTTAAATGGCTTCTCATTGGGTGCATAGATCTTAATAATTGTTATGTATTCTTGATTTATCCTCTGAGCATTAAGTAGTGTCCATTCCTATCTTTTTAAATTTTATCTATTTTAAAGTCTATCATGTCAGATATGAGAATAGCTGTTCCTGCCCCTTTTTGTGGGACATTGGCTTGTATGATAGTTTTCCATCCTTTCACTTTAAGTCTGTGTTTGTCTTGTTGAGTTAGGTGAGTTTCCTGTAGACAACATATTGTTGGGTTGTGTTTTCTGATCTATCTTCCTACTCTGTGTCTTTTAATAGGTGAATTCAGGCCATTGACATTTATTGATATCAAAGATTGAAGATATTTTAACACTATTCTTGTAGAGTTTTAGAGTGTTTTGATATATGTCCTATTTGTGGTGGTCTGGTTGTTTATAGGAGACCTTTCAGAACTTCTTTCAGGGCAGGCTTGGTGATGGTTGCTTCCTTCAACTGTTGCTTGTCTGAGAAGGTTTTGATGCTTCCATCTAGTCTGAATGACAGTCTAGCAGGATATAGTATTCTTGGCTGAAAGCCTTTTTCATTGAGCACTCAATAGATATCTTGCCATTCTCTTCTGGCCTGTAGTGTTTGTATGGAGAAGTCTGCTGCTAATCTTATGGGTTTTCCTTTGTAGGTGACTCTGTTTTTCTCTTGCAGCCTTAAGGATCCTTTCTTTATCCTTATTCTTTTCCATTCTAAGTATGACATGTCTTGGTGTCTTTAGGTCTGGGGTAATTCTGTTTGGGACCCTCTGGGCTTCTTGAATCTTTATGTCTTTGATGTTGTCTAGACTAGAGAAATTTTCAGCTATTATGGCCTGGAGAATGCTTTCTTCCTCTCCTTCTCTTTCTTCCTCTGGTAAGCCAATAATGCATATATTGTTTCTTTTGAAGTCATCCCATAGGACTCTGTTGTTGTTTTCAGCATCTCTTAATCTCTTTTTGAGATCTCTTACTTCTTTTTTAGTTGTCTCTAATTCATTCTCAATCTTGCTAATTCTGTCTTCAGCCTCAGAGATTCTATTCTCTCTGCCCTCTACTGCTTTCTGGAGTTCATCTATTTTGTTGCCCTGCTCTGATACTGTTTTAGCTTGTTCAGCTAGTTGCATTTTTAGCTCAGCGATTTCAGCTTTCAGCTCTCTAATAACCATGAGATAATTAGAATTTTCTTCCATATTCTCACTTGTTGTTCCTACATTTCTGATTACAATTTTTTCAAATTCTTTACTCACTCCTGTTATTATTTCCTTAGCTAATGTTTGGATGTTGAACTCGTTGTTTTGTGCTTCACCCTCTGGAGGACTTTTAGCTGGACTCTTGTCCTGGTTCGAGTCTCCAATATTTTTTCTTGTTGTTTTAACCATTTTATATATTATGTTATGAGTTCCCTTTATCAGTACTTTTCAAATTATTGATCACTATTGCCTGGATTGACTTGTGTCTAAGTAAGTTAATTAAAGGGTTCACAGTGGTGGAAGTTAACAGTTTTTTCAATCCCTTGAGTTGGAGCTCAGTGGTTTAAAAGCCTCTTTTTTTTTTCTTCCCTGTAGGCGATGGGAGCCTGAGGGCTTTTAAACTATCAATAGGCTTCAGCTTAATCACTGACTCCTGACCAAGCAGGGTGTGGCAGAGATAATCCAGTGGTTATGCAAAGAGACTTTCACAGCCCCTCAGCTATGCCACCTGTTCAACGCTTGACGTCTTGTCACCCAATCTGGTCCCCTACGCCTACACTGAACTTCTCTGTTCCAGTCTCTTGGAAACAGAGCTGGCAGTCAGCTGAGGTCAAGAACAAACACCTTATCACAGACCCCTGCAAGCGTCAACCCGGCTTTGACCTAGCTCGATATGATTGGGCCCTCCTCAATGGCTATCGAACAGGCCATGGCCAGTGCGCCGCTATGTTCCATCGCTGGGGAGCCAGAGACGACCTGAACTGCCCCTGCGGCTCCAGACAGACTATGACCCACATAGTCAATGACTGCCACCTCTCCAGATTCAAAGGAGGTCTCGAAACTTTACATCAGGCTCAACCTGATGCTGTTGACTGGCTACGGAAGAAGGGCAAATGCTATAAGTAGAAGCTATGCCACCTATGTATAGGTCTTCTCCTGAGTTTCCCGGTTAGATCTCTGTCCCCTGGTGTCCCTCCCTGCCACTGCTCCAGATTCTGAGGGTAGTAGCAATGGAGACTCAGAGTTGCACTTGGTGAGTCTCTGGGGGAGTCCTCTCCTCCCTTAAGCTGTCCCCTTGTTGGTGGAGCAAACTGGAGGTGATGTCTCAAATGATACACTGCTGAAGTGTTAGCAGTCACTTAATCTCTCCTTAGGCTCCTCTCTCCTCTCTGTCACCAGCCACATGTGTTTGTACTCACGGGTGATTTACTGGGTTTCTGTGGTCATTCTAGTCCTGTCTTGTTTCGGTCCCGGTGGTCTCCTTTGGTATTATTCCTAGTTGATCTGGGAGAGGAGAGGAGAGAAAGCGATCTGCTGCTCGTAGCTCTGCCTCCAGAAGTCAAATCCTAATTTTTTTTTATTATCTTTATTTATTGGATAGAAACAGCCATAAATCGGGAGGGAAGAGGGTAATAGAGAGGGAGAGAGACAGAGAGATACCTGAAACCCTACTTCACCATATCCAAAGCTTTCCTGCTACAGGCTCAAACTTGGGTCCGTGCACAATGTAATATGTGCACTCAACCAGGTGCACCACCACCCAGCCCCTGGACCAAAATTCTTTATGGGGAGCAGAGAAGTTGGGAGATCTGGCTTCTATAATTGCTTCTCTGCTGGACATGGGTGTTGGCAGGTAGTTCCATACCCCCAGCCTGTTTCTGGTTTCCCTAGTAGGGCAGAGCTCTGGGGAGGTTGGATTCTAGGACACATTCGTGAGGCCGTCTGCCCACGGAAGCCAGGTTGGTAGCATGGTAGCATCTGCAACTTGGTCTTTTTAATCAAACATTTGAACTCAGGGCACGTTACTGTGTGATCAATAAAAATATGCCTTTTGACTGGGAGTATGGACCGACCAGTCAATGCCCATGTTCAGCGGGGAAGCAAATACAGAAGCCAGACCTTCTACCTTCTGCAACCCACAATGACCCTGGGTCCATGCTCCCAGAGGGATAGAGAATGGGAAAGCTATCAGGGGAGGGGGTGGGAAATGGAGATTGGGTGGTGGGAATTGTGTGGAATTGTACCCCTCCTACCCTATGGTTTTGTTAATTAATCCTTTCTTAAATAAAAAATTAAATAAATAAATATGCCTTTTAACATGTTTTCAGTGCTGATATCTGCTTTTTAAATTATTATTATTATTTATTTTCCCTTTTGTTGCCCTTGTTTTTTATTGCTGTTGTAGTTATTATTGTTATTGCTGTTAGATAGGACAGAGAGAAATGGAGCAAGAAGGGGAAGACAGAGGGGTAAATAATCTTTAGACTGTCACAGGGAGAAAAGACTGAAAGCAGACTTTTCCAAATAGTAAGATTTCTTATGTAAGTTATTAGCACACTATTTCCTGAGATTTTTAACCACTTTAATGAGGCAACAGTTACAAAGAAGCTTTATTTAAAAAAAAAAAAAAATCAACTCTATTGACAATATAATAGAATCAAGATCCATTTAGCCATCACTTAAGTCATTTTTCAAGCACTTGCACATTGGATAAGTATACTAAAATAAAGAGGAGTTGACTAGTTTTGCCAAATCCTACTAGGACTGTTCATGATTTGAACCTATGAATTTAGAGAATTTCCTAATGGAAAAATTGGACCACCTGCCTTTAAAAATCAAATGACTCATTAGAAACTTACTAAAGAGAAAAATCAATTTTACTTACATGGAGTGACCCAGACAAAACAACTTCTTGAATCAAAAACATCTGTATCTCATTTAGCTTAAGATGTACTTTGATTTGAGAATAAAGTGGAAACATTTGATTTGAAGGATTATTAAATGCATTTCAGACTCTTTTCTTAAATGTAGTTCCATAGTACAAAACAAGGCTGGTTTTGTCAGGAAATCTTTTAAATTGTATCTTTAATTTTTCCCAAAGTCTGCAATTTGTTTTCTTTCTTTTAAAAAAATTTTATTAGTGACTCAATATTGATTTACAAAATTATAAGATAAAAGGGATGTAACTCTGCACTGTTCCCACCATCACATCTCTGTGTCCCCATCCCCTTCCTTGGGAGCTACAGTAGCCCTCCTAAGGTTGCAGATATGGGTTTAATATTATTTCTATATCTATCTGTCTATATTTCAATATAGTTGCCCATTGTTTTCTATGGTCCTGCCTTCTCTTCCTATTACACCTTCTACAACTTCTGAATGTCTTTCCTTTTTTTTTTTTTTTTCCCCTCTTCTCTCTCTGTTTTCTGACAGAGTTGGAATTCGGAGCCCTCTGCTCATCTTCCCCTTTCAGTTCTACTCTGCTGGAAGTATGAACCAAGCTCTGGGAGGTGCAGGGGGCAGAAGGTAGATGTCTGGCTTCTGCAATTGTTTCTCCACTGGACATGGACATTGGCAGGTCCATCCATACCCCCAGCTTGTTTCTATCTTTTGTCAGTGGGGTAGGGCTCTGAAGAGGTGAGGTTCCTGGCCATCTGCCCAGGGTCTAGATGGAATCATGATAGCACCTCCAACTTGGTGGTTGAAAGGTGGTAAGATATAAAGCAGGGCAAATGATTAATGAATAGGAATCAAAAAGTAGAAACAGAACAGGTGAGAATAGTGATATTAGGGTGGAAATAAGTAAGAAAGTCTATTTTAGGTATTTTCCTAGAGGGTCATGAATTTTGTGGGTTTTGCTTGAGTATTTTTTTTCCCTCCAGGTTTATTGCTGGGGCTCAGTGCTGGCACTATGAATCCACTGCTCCTGGCAGCCTTTTTTTTTTTTTTTTTTTTTTTTTTGTGTGTGTGTGTGTGTGTGTGTATAGGACAGAGAAAAATTAATAAAAGAGGGGGAGATAAAGAGGGAGAGAAGAGAAAGATAGACTTCTGTAGACCTGCTTCACCACTTGTGAAGTGACCTCCCAGCAGGTGGAGAGTCAGGGGGCTCCAACCTAGATCCTTGGACCAGTCTTGCACTTCATACTACAGGTGCTTAACCCTGTGCACTACTGCCCAACCCCCTTCACTTGAGTTTTACAGCTGACACGGAGGTGAACAAAAATATTGTCTGGGAGGATGGTGTCAGAGTTGAGAATAGAGCTAGAAAGTTGGATTAAGGTAAAGAGTAGCTTCTAAACTTGAAGAAAATCTATGAATAAAATCAACTGTTTACCATCAACCTGACCCAAGATCATTCATATTTAGCACAGAGCCTGTGTAACCTCTGAGTCATAGTTGGTCTGAGCTCACAGTTCATGGTCACAGCTCGGAACATTCCAGGCTGCATTCATTTCAGGACCAGTTTTCCTTGAGTATCAGGGTGGGATGGCCCAGCCTCCCTTCAGAGAGTGGGGCAGTCCATACCATTGTTATTTTACAGGGATAGAAGCTTCCTGGAGTGGCCCATGAGAGGGCTTATGCTGACATTCCTGATGGAAGTGACCTGGGATGGTGGAGAGAGGAATTTATTAGAGGTCTAGGCCAATCATATCTGTATGGGAATCCAAGGATTCCCTAACTAGGGCCCCAGATGATGAGGTGGTCTGGTATTGACCAAAAAAGGCTATTATTAAGTGAGCCAGTCTCTTGTCCTTATCCAACTTTTGTAGTCTTTTTTGTTATTTTTATTTATTATTGGACAGAGATAGCCAGAAATTGAGAGGGAAGGGGAAGATAGAGTGAGAGACACCTGCAGCCCTGCTTCACCACTTGTAAAGCTTTCCCCCTCCAGGTGGGGATCAGGGGCTTGAACTTGGGTCTTTGGGCATGGTAGCATGTACGCTCAACCAGGTGCGCCACCACCCAGCTCCCTGCAGTCCTTTCTTTATTGGAAAACTTTAGACTTTCTCCCAGTTGTTAAAGCATTGAGTGTCCTTTGTTGTATCCAAACCAGTATTAGGTTTGTGGGGTCTGCCTTCTTTGGGCCTTTCTACTAGATTGACAAGTTTATTTGTTCTAAGTATAATTGGTTAGAGGATTTTATGATGCCTTCGCTGGGTCCTTCTACTAGGATCCAGAGTTTATTAGGTTTAAGTCTAACCATAGAGGGCTATTAAGCACTTTTATCTTGAGTTATATAATTGCATCTTGCTTATAGATACATGCACACCTGTACCCAGTCCCCAACCCCTAGCCTGTGTCTAGTATCTGTAACTTTGTTAGATAACATGCCATCTGAAATGAAACTAGATAGTCCCATGTGTTAGGAGAGATATCACCAGATTAAGGAGTTGGGACGTTGACATCTCAGGCTTGGTATCTTTGGTGACAGTCCACAGTAACAAATCAGTAGCAGCATAATGTGGCGTGGCAGCACTGGTAGCCTTGATTTAGGCCTAGATATTTTTTCTTTTTTTACTTCCATTGTATATGAGATTGCTTTCTTTAGTTCCTTTTCCTCTGGTCCATATTTCTTATAAAGTAATGTCACAGATTTGGGAGTATTGCTTTTTGTAACCTGCTGCTTTAGTGAAATTATTGATTTCCAGGGTTTTTTTGGCAGAGTTTCTGGGATCTTCTAGGTATATCAACATATCATCTGTAAATAATAATTTAACTTCAACCTTCCCAGTTTGAATCCCTTTAATATCTCTTTCTTTTCTCATGGACTTCTAGGACTATGTTCAATAGAAGTGGTGAGAGTGACCTTGACTAGTTCCTAATTTTAGGGGGAAAGGTTACAATTTCTCCCCATTGAGTAAGGTGTTAGCCATGGATTTGTCATATATAGTCTTTATTATGTTGAGGAATTTTCCTTCCATTCCCAATTTCTTGTGGGCCTTTATAATAAAAGGTGTTGAACCTTATCAAATGCTTCTTCTGCATAAAATTATGTGATTTTTATCTTTCTTTTTGTGCATATGGTGGATTACATTGACTTTTCCAGTGATGAATCCTACTTGGATTGTTCTCTTGCTATGCAGTGGGATTCTATTAGGCAAGATTTTATTGATGATATTTGCATCAATGTTCATCAGGGATATAGGTCTATAGTTTTATCTTTCGGTGGTGTCCTTTACTGCTTTGGGGTCGAGGATGATGTTAGCCTTATAAAATGTGTTTGGGACTGTCTCTCTTCTTCTTTTTTCTGAAGAATTTGAGGAGAATGGTGTTAGATCTTCTTTGATACTTGCAATTATTAAAGAGAAAATATAGAATCTACCTGAAACAGAAAGATAGATGACTTACACAGAATTCTATGTTCAAAGTTCATTTCACAAAAATCAGTGAGGATCCCTATCAATGAATTCATCCTAAAAGCAATAGAAATTCTCCTAGATTTTTTTAATTTATTTTTTTATTTAAGAAAGGATAAATGAATAAAACTATAGGGTAGGGGGGGTACAACTCCACACAATTCCCACCACCCAATCTCCATATCCCATCCCCTCCCCTGATAGCTTTCCCATTCTCTATCCCTCTGGGAGCATGGTCGTTGTGGGCTGCAGAAGGTGGAAGGTCTGGCTTCTGTAATTGCTTCCCCGCTGAACATGGACGTTGACTGGTCGGTCCATACTCCCAGTCTGCCTCTCTCTTTCCCTAGTAGGGTGGGTCTCTGGGGAAGTAGAGCTCCAGGGCACATTGGTGGGGTCTTCAGCCCAGAGAAGCCTGGCCGGCATCCTGATGGCATCTGGAACCTGGTGGCTGAAAAGAGAGTTAACATACAAAGCCAAACAAATTGTTGAGCAATCATGAACCCAAAGGTTGGAATAGTGGAGAGGAAGTGTTGGGGGGGGTACTCACTGCAAAATCCTAGATTTTCCACCTGTTTACCCATCCGTCATTTACCTATCCCTGCTGTCTCATCCTGGTCCTCATAAACAATAGAAATGGCATCCATTCTGGGAATCAGGTGGTAGCGCAGCGGATTAAGCAGACGTAGTTAATGTGCAAGGACCAGCGTAAGGATTCCAGTTTGATCCCCCGGCTCCTCACCTTCAGACAACAACAATAATAACTACAACAATAAAACAACAAGGGTAACAAAAGGGAATCAATAAGTATTAAAAATTAAAAAAATAAATGTCATCAATTCTATAGTCATAGCTTTAAATATTTTATTTTCCAACCACCAGATAACTTACTTATGCAGTTCCACAATGAAAATCCCTCATCTTTGCTTCATAAATGCTTCTATATAAATTACCTAGAAGAAAACAGTTGAGGTCATGCAATAAAACATAAACTGAACTTATATAAAGCTGACAATGAGATCAGAAAATCTTTTAGTTTTTTAATTAAGTGTATCATTTCTTCTAATGTAAATAAACAATGAAATAGCTAATTTCTGTTCCTTACATAATGCACAGAGAGACGACAATTTAAAAACAATTGTAGCGGGACTATTGATTTTACCTCTAACTTCCATGACTTGAAGTTATCATAAAGATTGATGTATGTTTTAGAATTGTTACATAAAATATAGTTTTATGCTGGGGAGATAGCATAATGGCTATGCAAAAAGACTTCCATCACTGATGTCCCAAGGTCCCAGGTTCAATTGCCCGGGGCCACTATAAGCCAGAGCAGTGCAGTCCTCTAGTAAAGAAATAAAAAATAGAAAGTAAATGAATAAATAAATAAATAAAAAATATATACTTTCATCTAGCCTAAGACCAAGGTTTAATTATAAAAAACAATGGTATTTTAAAAATACTTTTCTGTAGTTATTTTATTTTATTTATTTATTCCCTTTTGTTGCCCTTGTTGTTTTATTGTTGTAGTTATTATTGTTGTTGTCGTTGTTGGATAGGACAGAGAGAAATGGAGAGAGGAGGGGGAGACAGAGAGGAGGAGAGAAAGATAGACACCTGCAGACCTGCTTCACCGCCTGTGAAGCGACTCCCCTGCAGGTGGGGAGCCAGGGTTCGAACCAGGATCCTTATGCCGGTCCTTGTGCTTTGCGCCACCTGAGCTTAACCCGCTGCGCTACAGCCCGACTCCCACTTTTTCTGTAGTTTTAAACAACCAACATGTAATAGTTTCTTATTACAGTAACCACTGGACACTAGTCCATAAATATTTATGAATTTTAAAAAGTCCATTTAAATTTTATCTATATAAAATAGAATGAGCCGTAGATAATAGTGTTAAAGACTTAAAATTGTGCGCTTCAAATCCTTGTTGACATTATAATTCCACATAACGTTATTGTGTTTGGAGACAGAGATTTTCATTTAGTAAAAGATTTATTTATTTTATTAATGAGAGAAAAATGAGAAAGAGAGAATTAGAGCATCATTCTGGCATATGTAATGTTGGGGATTGCAGTTGACACTTAATGCTGAGTGTCCAACATTTTGGAGATAGAGTTTTTTTTTTAAGAGGTAGTAATTAAGATTAAATGAAGTCCTACATGTATAGCCCTAATCCATTGGTATTTATGTCTTTGTAAGAAGAGTAAAATAGGAGCACAGGTGTTGGTGCACCTAGGAGAGCACCCACATTACAGTCTGCAAAGACTTGGGTTCAAGCCCCCCAACCCCACCTGCAGAGAGGGAGCTTCATGAGCCCAGAAGCAATGATGCAGGTTTCTCTCTTTCTCTCCCCTTCCTATTTTCTCTACCTCTCTCAAATTCATACAATTTGTAAGTAAAATATTTTTTAAAATATTTTTAAATTCAAAAGAAAAGAGAAAGAGATATCAAAGACTTCTCTGTACCTATAGTTGTACAGAGGAAAAATAGATGAGGCATAATAAGGTGGTTGGTTGTCTGCAAGTCTAAGAGAAAGGCTTCTCCCAACCCAACCCTGCTGATACCTCCATCTTGCACTGCCAGCCTCTAGAAGGTGAGAAATTCACTTCTGTCACTTAAGCCACTCATCCTGTGGCATTCTGTCACACTGCCCATGCTAATAGAAATATGCTGGGAGTCTGGTGGTAGCTCAGTGTGTTAAGTGCATGTGGCATGAAGCACAAGGACCCGCCTCAGGATCCTGGTTTGAGCCCCCAGCCCCTTAACTGCAGGGGAGTTGCTTCACAGGTGGTGAAGCAGGTCTGCAGGTGTCTATCTTTCTCTCCCCCTCTCTGTCTTCCCCTCCTCTCTCCATTTCTCTCTGACCTATCCAACAATGACATCATCATCAACAACAATAATAACTACAACAACAATAAAAAAAAAACAAGGGCAACAAAAGGAAAAATAAATAAGTATATATAAAAAAATTAAAAAAGAAGGAAAGAAATATGCTTTGTCTTGCCTTTATTGGAAAGACATTTTACACTGCAGTATTCCCAGATGTTTGCTATGCCCTATATAATCTGAGTTTGTGTTTGATATTATATAGTCTAGGAAGAGAAGGACTGTGGTTAGGGACATAGCTCAGCCTATCAGAGCACAGACTTGCATGTCTGAGGTCCCAGTGGTTACCAATTCAATCCTCTGTACCACTTTATGCCAGAGGTGAGCAATTCTCTGTTCTTCTCTCAGTCTTCTCATATCCTTTATCTATGATAATAAATAGACAGAGGGTAAGGGTGGATAGTATAATGGTTATGCAAGAAGCTCTCATGCCTGAGGCTCCAAAGTTCCAGATTCAGTTCCTTCACACTACCATAAACTAGAGTTGAGCAGTGCTCTGGGAATAAAATAAAATAAAATAAAATAAAAAGATTTTAAAAGAAACAAACAGGTCAGACTATAGAAAGTGCAGGTCTTTCCAATGGACCTGCGATACTCTGGAAACCCTGGTGACCATCGCCAGACTGGCAGAAGCAGGAATTCTATTATTCTATGTGCCACATTGTCTCCCTTGCCTTTTTGTCTCATTATGCTCTCCTTTCTTCTGTTTAACAAGGAAACTGTATAGCAGTCAAATGCATAGGGCAAATGGAGGACCCCCCCTCACCCCGCAAAAAATGTTCATGTCATTTCATGTCTAATTAAACCAATAAAAGTGCATTGTAGGATTAATAAATTCCAAACTCTGTCACTTTCTAACAACAAAGGAAGACACACGCTAACCTTACTGAGTTTAAAAAAGGTAACACTATTTAGATTCTTATGATGAGGATAACAAAAAATGAATAGGCTATTACCTATTGTTGCAAAAAAAAATTGAAGAATTTTCTGTACAGTGGTGGATATATGTCATGAGATTTTTTTTCAAAACCCATAGAATGTATAACATCAATATTAAGCCCTAATATCAACTATAGACTTTGCATGATAACAATGTATCAGCATGGGCTCATCAATTGTAATAAGCATTTCAATCTGGTAGAAGGTGTTGATATTGGAGTAGAAACTGTCTGGGAAACCATTGTACCTTCCACTCAATTTTGTTGAGACAAAAACTGCTCTAAAAGTAATTACATTAGAATGAGCATCCTCTCTATAATACTATTTGAATATTTCAATTTTTAAATTATTTTTATTGGATAGAAACAGCCAGAAATCAAGAGGGAAGGGGGTGGGAGAGAGAGACAGAGAGAGAGAGATAGAGGCAGAGAGACACCTAAAACACTACTTCACCACATGAAAAGCTTCCCCCTGCAGGTGGGGACTGGTGGTTGAACCCAGGTCCTTGCACATTGTGACATGTGCACTCAACCAGGTGCTCCACCACCCGGCCCCCTATTTGAATACTTCTATTTCCTTAAAATATAGTCCAGTGGGTGGGGGAGTTAGCATAATGGTTATGTAAACAGACTCTCATGCCTGAGGCTCCCCCAGGTTCAATCCTTCGTACCACCATAAGCCAGAGCTGAGCAGTGCTCTGGTGTGTCTCTCTCTCTCTCTCTCTCTCTCTCTCTCTCTCTCTCTCTCTCTGTGTCTTTCTGAATCTCTCTCAAAGATAAAATAAATAAATTTTTTTTAAATGATATACTCCAGTAAGTTGAGCTGCCTCATCAAAGTGTATGTTCATTTCATTTAACAAGTTCTCTATGTTAAGCTGACCTCTAGAAAGTTTTAAATTTTCTGAAGTGTGCTAAATTAGCACACCTTGGTTGAGTCGTGACCCCTGACTCAGTGCTATCTGTAGGGCATTTCGTGTCACACCTCTGTTTATCTTAGTGTCGTATGAGCATTATTGGGTGCCTCTATCAGTGATATCCCCCATTTTCTTAACTATAATGTCACACTAAGTTCACTCCGTCATTTGATTACCAGCTTGCTGCATCTCTGAGAAATTGTATTCCATGCTGATTTGTCTTTATTTAAAATTTCAAAGACATTCTCACATGGATCCCAGATGCTGACCATTTAATGCAAGAAGGTGTTTCCTCATTATACAAACATGGTATGTGTCCAAAATGTTAGCACTGTTTGGTTTATGAATCACTAAAATAACTACATCACAAAAAACAATGGCTCATGTGTGAGTCATGAATTAAACAATGCCAATTTTTTGATATGCCCCATATTCCCATAATAAGGAAACACCTTCTTGTATTAAATACTCAACATCTGGAATACATGTGAAGGCTTTAAAAATTAGTGTTGCTTTTTCTTACAGTCTCCAGGTGTAGGGAAAAAATATTCATAAGTATTTATTTATTTATTTTTCCTTTTTTTGCCCTTGTTTTTTTATTGCTGTTGTGGTTATTATTGTTGGTATTATTGATGTCGTCGTTGTTATATAGGACAGAGAGAAATGGGGAAAACAAAGAGGGTGAGAGATAGACACCTGCAAACCTGCTTCACTGCCTGTGAAGCAATTCCCCTGAAAGTGGGGAGCTGGGGGCTCGAACCGGAATCCTTATACCGGTCCTTGCGCTAAGCACCACGTGCTCTTAACCCGCTGCGCTACCGCCCAACTCCCTCAAAGAATTTTTAATGGCCTAGGGATGTGTTTTCTGTACAGAGTTGCATTTTTAAAAATCAGGATATATTTGTTGCAAATTCATTTAGGCACATACACATTTGCATATAAACACATTAAAAAATGAAGAAAATCATGAGATGAGTCAGCTTTTTCCAAATGGTGGAGTTACATGTTTTCTTTTCTCTTTTTAAATATTTATTTATGTAGCATAGAAACAGAGAAATTGAGAGTGAAGGGGAAATAGAGAGGGAGAAATAGAAACACTTGTCTCACTGCATCAATGTTTGTGAAGCTTCATCCCTACAGGTAGGGACCAGGGCTTAAACCCAGGTCCTTGTGCATGGTAATGTGTGCACGGTAATGTGTGCACAGTAATGTGTGCACAGTAATGTGTGCACTTGGCCCAGTGTGCCACGACCTGGCCTCTCAGTTTTATGTTCAAATGTGTTTCTTTCTACTATGCATACGTAACTTTTACAGCCAAAGCAAATAATGTAATGGAACCCAACTAGTGAGTGGAAGCTAAGGGCCATCTTTGTGGGGTTATATTATGTCCTTAAAGGAACTACTTTAGTGAGTTAATAGTGATTTGCAAAGTTATAAGATACTAGAGATATAATTCCACACAGTTCCCACCAGCAGAGATCTATGTCTCCAACCCTCTCTAGCAGAAATGGCAGTAGTTCTCCCAAGGTCACAGATATCAGTTGACTATATTTCTATATCTATCTATCTACCTACCCGTCTGTCAGTCTATCCATCTATCTATCTATCTATCTATCTATCTATCTATCTATCTATCTATCTGTCTGTCTATCCATCTATCTACCTATTTGTTCTTTTTTGTCCATTTTTATTCATGTCTATGATCTTGCCTTCACTTTCTTTCTAAGTCTACTTCCTTTTTCTTCTTCTCTCTCAGATAAGCAAAACAGTGCCTGACTTCCTCTGGTGTTTTCCAGAGTGAGTTCCTTTTCAGTGATGGTACAAAACAAAGTTTCGGGGATCGGGTGGTAGTGCAGCGGGTTAAAAGCACATGGTGTGAAGCACAAGGACTGGCGTTAGGATCCCGGTTAGAGCCTCCAGCTCCCCACCTGCAGAGGAGTCACTTCATAAGTGGTGAAGTAGGTCTGCAGGTGCCTGTCTTTCTCTCCTCCTCTTTGTCTTCCCCTCCTCTCTCCATTTCTCTCTGTCCTATCCAACAACGAATGACATTAACAGTAACAATAATAACCACAACAAGGGCAACAAAAGGGGAAAAAGTGGCCTCCAGGAGCAGTGGATCCATGGTGCAGGCACTGAGCCCCAGCAATAACCCTGGAGGCCAAAAAAAAAAAAAAAAAAGTTCCTCATGACAAACATTTCAAATCCTAGTCAAGTGGGGATTTAGAACTTTCTGGTCATCTTCCCTTAACATTTACCCCTCTAGGAATATGAACCAAAATTCTTTATGGGGTGTAGAAGGTGGGAGTTCTGGCCTCTGTCATTGCTTCTCTACTGGACATGGAGAGGCTGCAGGCTGTACTCGTTTCTGGACCAGTCTTCCTTGAGTGGCAGAGCACAATGACCTAGTCTCCCTTCAGACAGTGGGACTGTCCTTATCATTGTTAATTTATAGCGAGGGTAAGGTCCTGGAAAGGTCCTCAAAAGGGCTTACGATGATATTCCTGATGGAAATGACCAGTGATTGTAAAGAGAGGGATCTGTTAGAGGTCTAGGTCCATGGGGAAGAATCCAAGGATTTCCTGACTAGGCTCCCAGGTGATGAGGTGATCTGGTACTCATTAAATGAGCTGGTCTCTTGCCCTTTTCCAGTTCTTGTAGTCCCTGTCTGACAAGCTTAGACTTTTTCCCAGTTGTTAAGGCCATGAATGCACATATTATAACCAAACTAATATTAAGTTACAAAGTCTTGTCTCAGTTTTTTTAAATTTTTTAATTTTTAATAGTGGTTTAATAATGATTAACAAGATTGTAAGATGACAGGTGTACAATTTCACACAGTTCCCACTACAAGAGTTCTGTGTCCCATCTCCTCCATTGTAAACTTCTCTATTCTTTGTCTCTCTGAGAATATTGGACCAAAATTCATTTTGGGGTGCGGAAGGCGGGAGGTCTGGCTTATGTAATTTATTTGTCGCTGGACATGAACCTTGGTAGGTCGATCCATACCCCCAGCCTGTTTCTATCTTTTCTTAGTGGGGTGGGGCTCTGAAGAGGTCATTCTCATTTTTTTATTACTGATTTAATAATGATCGACAAGACTGATAAGAGGGGTGTAATTCCACACAATTCCCACCACCAGAGTTCCGTATCCCATCCCCTCCATTGGAATTTTTCCTATTCTTTATCCCTCTGGGAGTATGGACCCAGGATCATTAAGGGGTGCAGAAGGTGGAGGGAATAAATACGTTTGGCAGAAGATTGACTATATTTTCAAGAATACTCATCATTCAGAATCCCTGTAACTTGTGTTATTTCTTCTTCTCTTTTCCCACTGTGTGTGTGTATCTTGATTTGAAACTGAGAAAGTAGAAAGCATAAAGGGTGAGGTAGAGCAAAAGTAGCTAAATTCTTTCATTAGCTTCATTCTGATTTCTCTTGTGGCCACGGTAGACTGAATGGAGGAGAGAGCCTACAAGACCAGCAATGCCAAGCTGCTTTTATTCCTCCAGACTAGAGCATTTTATAATCCTGTAAGTACACAGGGGAGTTCTAGAAGTCATCTTAGAAGATTGGACCCATTCACAAGTAGCATGAAACATCTGAAAAGTTATTTATCAAGGAGGCTAGAAACGAAGCCCACTGTAGATGATCACACTTCACCTGATGCTTGTCTAATAAAAACCTGGGACAGTGACTCAAGTACAGTGCCCAAGAAATTGTGAAATCTAGAAAGAAAATAATGTTTTTGTAATTTTTTAGGTGACTTCAAGGACAGTTTTGAAGCAATCTTGCCAACGAAATGGAAAGACTTTTGTCGCATTTAAGGCCAACAGAGCTTGTTGAACATCAAGGACTGGATCCTGGAGCATGTTAGGTCGTAAAAGGATATGTCACAAAGAGGTTACAAAGGACCTCTGTGTTTTGACAAGCACATTCAATTGTGGAAAGTGAAAAAATATGTACTGTGATTCTTAAGGATGGACTGAAGGAAGCATATAAAATGTGCATGAAGTAAATTCCTACATGTGAGAACATGCCCACAACCAATTAGAAGGAATCATATAGGGGGTCGGGCAGTAGCACAGCAGGTTAAGTGCACATGGCAAGAAGCACAAGGACCAGCGTAGGGATCCCCGTTCGAGCCTCCGGCTCGCTACCTGCAGAGGGGTCGATTCACAAGCTGTGAAGCAGGTCTGCAGGTGTCTGTCTTTCTCTCCCCATCTTTATCTTTCCCTTCTCACTCAATTTCTCTCTGTCCTATACAACAACAACAACCACAATAATAACTACAACAATAAAACAAGGGCAATAAAAGGGAATGAATAAATAAATATTTTAAAAAAAGAAAAAGGAAATCCAGTTTCCCTTTACACATAAGTGGTCATGACACCAAGACCTTCACTGTCAGATCCAGTGATTACCCCCAACCTGTTTCTGTTCTAACAACCTTTATAATAGAAACATTGATATAAAGCTTTGAAAGTTCAGGGGATGATGGTCACCATATTTTTTCCTTTCACCAGATTAATACCACTCAAAAATTATGATTTAATTTATTTTTAAATATTTTTATTTATTATTGGATAGAGAGAAATTGAGGTGGAAAGGGAACTAGAGAGGGAAAAAGGCAGAGAGACACCTACAGCCCTGCATCATCACTTGTAAAGCTTTCCCCCTGTAGATGGGAATCGGGGTCGAGTGTGCGAGCTTAACCAAGTGTGTCACCACCCACCTCCCCTCCTCCAAGAATTGCTTTTTTTTTTTTTTTTTAAATATATATATATATTGCTAGGCTTCCATGGTCCTGGTGTTACTAGTGCTGTGTTTGTCTGGAAAGCAAAAGACAAATGGACTGACCTGTGACCATATTTCCTAGTCAGTAGGAAAATATCCATTTAGTGCACTGTGAGTAGAGGGCAGGCTAGTGGGGGACAAAGTAAGAGAAGAATCAATCTTGGAACTGGAATAATGAGCTTGTTGGTTCTTTTAATTTTTTTCCCTCCAGGGTTATTGCTGGGGCTCAGTGCCTGCACTATGAATCCACTGCTCCTGGAGTCTATTATTTCCCTTTTATTGCCATTGTTGTGTATCATCGTTGTTGTTATTTCTCTCGTTGTTGTTGGATAGGATAGAAAGAAATGGAGAGAGGATGGGGAGACAGAAAGGGGGAGAGAAAGATACCTGCAGACCTGCTTCACCACTTGTGAAGAGCCCCCCCCCCCAGAGGTGGGGAGCTGTAGGCTCCAACTGGGATCCTTTACACAGGTCCTTACACTTTGCGCCACGTGCACTTGACCCGCTGCACTACTGCCCACCCCCCTTACATTTTTTTATGTGTTCTATATATTTTCATTTCATTGGATAGCAACAGAGAGAAACTGAGAGGGAAAAGGGAGGTGGGGAGGGAGAAAGAGAGATACCAACAGCACTGCTTCACAGCTCCTGATATTTTCTCCCTGCAGGCGGAAACCAAGGACTTGAACCTTGTGCATGGTATCATTTGCATTTATTCAGCCAGGTGTGTCACTGCCCATCCAGGAGCTTGGTAGTTCTCACAAGTCATGTGAGTAGACGCAAAATAAAGGCACAATAGGCACACCATGCATTTGTATGTGTTTCTTAAGTGCCACTAATATCTTCATCCCAAAGTATATATTTTTTCATGAGCCTTAGCACAGTCCAAACTGGAAACCAACTAGAAGACTGATTAGCAGATTTGAATCCCAAGCTAATCTTACTACAAGCCTCCTCTAGATCTTAGTACTCTGGGGTTGAAGCCCCAGGGGAGGTCATTTGAGCATCCCTTAGTCCATTCAGTCCCTGGATAACAGATTTCTCTCACTTGATTATTCATGCTACTTTCAAGAAACATTAACCATTGATAAGCACTTCATGATTTTTTGTAGTGAGTGATAAAAACATACATTTCCATTTCACATTCAAATAGTTTGTAGAGGCTTCATAGTTATAATTTGCCTGAATTTAACTTTATAACTTGTCTGAATTTCAAAACCTAACAGAGAATACAGAAGCAGTAATCACATTTTAAGAGACTGTAAATCTCAAATATGCTTCTGGATTTCCTTAGTAAATCTCACTACAATTTTCTAAATTTAGGTTTTGCAATGAATCCCAAGGCTGAGTGAATGTATTACACAAGGTTGGTGAGTTTTCAAGGGCCAGGGTCCAAAGCCCAATGAGTGACCTTATAACCGTAGGCATTCACATAATTACACTGTCTCAGGCCCTTTGCCTGGGCAATAGGAACCTAGACAGTTGGGGGGTGGGCAATCACACAGCGGGTTAAGCACACATGGTGCAAAGCGCAAAGACTGGCATAAGGAACCTAGACAGTAATAGTGACCACTTTATAGGATTATTACCAGAAAGATTAAATGAGATAACCCACCCTAAATGTTTAGCTCTGTCTCTAGCGCATAGAAAGGAAGCAATAAATGAGGCCTAATCGTGACTCCTTTGAAGAAGTTTTATAATGTTAGGTTTTATAATTTAAACTGTTGTCAGCAAACCCTTGCCCCAGTTCCCCCACAAAGACACACAGACAAGCTTCTTTTGAGATGACTTTTAAGTAAAAGATGTTATGACAAAGAAAGGCTGGTGTTTATCAAATCGAATTCCACTCAAACAGGGTAATTCTCTGAAGTTTAGTAGACCCTTCTGAAACACTCTTTTCTAAGCCCTAAACCCTACAAGTCTGTAATAAAGAATGTAAGAAAATTATAAGATACTTTTTTCTTAGAGAGAGAGAGAGAGATAGAGACATAGAGGCAGCAAGAGAGTGAAAGAAACCACAGCACCCAAACTTCCTGCAATATGGTGGGGGCCAGGCTTGATCTCGGCACATGGCAAAGCAGCATACTAAGTGAGCTATTTTGCCAGCCCAACATATACTTTTTAAAAACATAGCATCTTAACAGAATTCCACATCATGAACTTCTAATTGTTCTAGATTAATAGGCAAATTTGATCGTAAGACTAGTTTAGGGTAGCTGAAAACCAGAAAACCATCTGTGTGAGTTTGTTAGCACATAAGAGTCACCTACTACATATGTAGTGAATAGCACCTATGTGGAAAGTCAAGTGTATTACTAGTACAAGAGCAAGCAGAAATCACAAGAGGTTCCCATCAGCAGTTGGGTTTTGAAAGCCAAAACTTGGGGAACACTTTCAGAACTGTGACACTTGTGTCTTGACTGGAGGTCACAGTCTGATTGGGTCAGATGTTTTATTTGGCCAATATAGTATTTAGAAATTATTAAACCCAAATATCTGTCATTGTGCTGTGAACTCTATTTACCTGATAGGCATTCCATTGTTACATGCAAACCATGATTAAGGCACATGTTCACAAAGAAGAGATCAAAAGATAACCACTGGCTAATTGGATGCCTCCCTGACTGAGGGTCTGACAGAGTCCAGAGCCTTGAAAATTAATGCTGCTAATAGCTGCATTTGGAAAGTCTTCTAATTTGCTGGATTAATTTTCAGTATGAACTTTCAGTGTTTATACAGAGGAGTAACTCGTTTGATTAGGGCTGCTGTGTTGTTAAAATTCATGCACAGCTGGATACCCAAAGAAACTAGAACTGCAGAGGAAACTGAAAGCATTTTCTTGGGGTATGAAACATGGACACATTTCATGTCATTTTTAAAATTAAGAACTTTCCGGCAATGGTTTGTTCTCCTTCAGATGAAAGGCAATGGATTTGCTCCATGAGATATTTAAAGAGGAATTAATTTCTACGCATGTATTTTAATGAATATTTATATATGTACAGAAATAGAAATACACACACACATATACATACTCAAAGCAGGGACTAAGCCAACAATCTCTCTCAATCTTTTCAGTTCCCTCATACTTTTTGGAAGGTTCTATTCCATGTACAAATTATATCTGAGTCTGGGGCCCCAAAGAAGAGCCAATAGAAAGCACTACAGGCATTAGTCCAAGAGTCACTCCGAAAGTGTTAGATTTTAGGCACTGACGAGCCACAGCGAGCTGGATTTTAAGTCCAAACATTAATAGTTAATTTTTTTTCTTTCTTTCAAGTATCAGAATGCTTCCATTCATATAGTCCCAGTAATTACACCCTTGTCTCCATCTTCTTCAGAACACAGAAACAAGGCACCAGGCAGGGAATGGCCTTCTGGGGGTGGTGCCCCTGCACTCCCCTGGATGAGTCTTTCCGAAGGTTCTGGAGAGTTCTCCCTCCATCTTGGACTTGAGCGCTGCTGGGAGACTTTCCAGAGAGAAGGACACGGCGGAGAAGGGAAGCCCAGATCTGGTCTTGACAGGTGGTCCTCTTGGAGACACCTGTTGGCCAGCACTTCTTTCTCTTTGGAATTCCGCCATTTCATCCTTCTGTTCTGAAACCAAATTTTCACCTATGGATAAAATAATCAGACAAGAACCACCGACTTATTGCACGTGCTTCAGCATTTGAAGCTGCAGTTTCCCTGGCTATTCTGTCTGTAGACTGACTACCTTAGTGTGAGAGCCTACCCAGCCAAGTCCTTGTATGGTTTTGCACAATGTGCTAGAAATTACCTTTGTATAATACCCCTGCCCCCATGCACCTCTAAAACAAAACAACTGTAAGAAATTAGTTCTGTCCTATAAGTTTTTGACATTTTTCAAAACTGACAACTCTCTTAGCCACCTTCCCAATTTAACAGGGAAGACTGTTAAATTGTTTATTCGGTGGAAATACTATCAGCTATGAATAATATCTGAGTGTCAATATAGGTCAGACATACTCTGTGGATGATGTAGTCTAATCCTTACAATGACTGCAAGAAATTACTACTTGACATGGGCCTGGGGGGAGTGAGGTTCAGGGAGAGAATAAAGCTCAAGCCAGTAAAATGGGAACACTGAGACTAGAATCCACAATGGTCATTCCAGAGCCCAGTTTCTTTCAAACACTCAGCCCTTGACAGGGGCTCGTATTAAAAGACTAAATTAAGAATATGTTCTATAATACTTTGCTAATTATCGGGCTTTATCCAGCTTCCAAATATAACAGCTCCTAGGACTTATCAAACTAGGGAAGAAAATGGGCTCAGTAAATAGCAGATAATTGTAATTAAGTCACAAGTGCTTCTGATCCTGGGTCTTCCCGAAGAGGAGGGTCTTCCCTCCTCCTCACCCCATTATTAAGCTCCCTTCTATCTGCTGTACTTGAACAGAAACCTTCACAGCTGCTTTCCTAACACATTCTAATCCCATTCACATGGCTTTCCTGTGTAGCATATTGTAGCCTTACACAACTTAGTAGATTCCTATTTTTAAAAGATGAAAAACATATACCTAAAGAAATAACTATTGGGCTGGGTAGATAGTATAATGGTTATGCAAAAAGACTCTCATGCCTAAGGCTCCAAGGCCCCAGGTTCAGTCCCCTGCACCAACATAAACCAGAGCTAAGCAATGCTCTGGTATAAAAACAAACAAACAAATCCAGCTACTACATGTCACAATCAGCAAGGATGTGGGTACAAGCTCTTGGTCCCCACCTGCAGGGGGGAAGGCTGTACTAGTAATGCTGCAGTGCTGCAGGTCTCTCTCTTTCTCCTCTCGTTCTTGCTCTCCCTCTCCTTCTCCCTCTCCTTCTGCCTCTCCCTCTCTTTACCAGAGCACTGCTCAGCTCTGGCTTACAGTGGTGCTGGGGATTGAACTGTGGAGCCTCAGGTATAAGAGTCTCTTTGCATAACCATTATGCTATCTACCCTAGGCATCTTTCTATCTCCCCCTCCCCTCTCAATTTCTGTCTCTATCCAATAAATAAACTATAAATAAGATTTTTTAAAAATAAATATTAGAGTGTATCAACAAAATATTTCTCCTAATGGAGCAAAAATATCCAGCTGAGAAAGCCTTTACAGAATAGTGAAATTCTTCCTTCCTTTTTCTCTTTCTTCCCTCCCTTCCTCCCTTCCTCCCTCTCTCCCTCTTTCCCTCCTTCCCACCAGTGTTACTGCTAGGGCTCATTGCTGTGTGATGACTCTGCTGCTCCTGGTGACCACCACCCCTTTCTTTCCTTTTAAAATTTTTTTAATAAAATCAAGAGGGAAAGGGGAGGAAGAGGGGAGAGAGAAAGAGAGGCACCTACAGCACTCACTTCTCATGAAGTTTCTCTCTTGCAGGTGGGGATGAAATGCTTGAACTTGGGACCTTGCACATGGTACCAAGTGCGCCACTGCTAGACTCCTCTTGTTCTTCTAATTGGACTGGCAATGTTTAAAAAAAAAATGTAAAAGAAACCTACCCAGGCAGCTGAGTCCACAAGACATCCATTTAAATTACAATTCAGTGATCAGAACTTTTGAAAAATATTTACTGGGGGGAGGGGGGGCGGGCGGTGGCACACCTGGTTAAGCATACACATTATAATGCGCAAGGACCCTGGTTGGTGCCCTGGTCCCCAACCTGCAGGTGGAAAGCTTTGCAAATGGTGAAGCAGGGCTGCAGGTGTCTGTCTCTCCCCTTCTCCATTACCCTCTTCCCTCTTGATCTCTGACGGTCTCTATCTAATAAATAAAGATAATAAAATTCTTTTTAAATTTTACTTATTTATTTATGAGAGGAGGAAGAGTGAGAAGGGGAGAGAGGGGAGGAGGGAAGGAGAACCAGAGCATCACTCTAGTACATGTGATGACAGGGATCAAACTCGTGATCCCATGCTTGGGAGTCTAATGCTTTATCCATCACACCACCTCCCAATGAATATGTTCTTAAATAAAACACAAAAGACTGAGGACACAAAGGGAAAGATGGAGTTGGTTATATCAAACTGAGAATTTTCTGTACAAATGCAGATACTATGTACATATTTTTTAAAATCACAAACTATCAAAAACAATAAAAAATAGAGACATTAGGGGCTGGGTGGTGGTGCACCTGGTTGAGTGCATGTATTACAATGTGCAAGGACCCAAGTTTGAGTCCCCGGTCCCCACCTGCAGGGGGAAAGCTTCATGAGTGGTGAAGCAGGGCTGCAGGTGTCTCTGTGTCTCTCTCCCTCTCTACCACCCCCTTCCCTCTTGATTTCTGGCTGTTTCTATCCAATAAATAAAGATAATAAAAAATATTTTTTAAAAAACAGATACATGAAGAAATACTTGTATACCCTGTTCATGGTGTGTTATTCGTAACATCCAAAAGATGTCACAAAACTCCAGGGCATACTGATAGATCAGCAAGCACACTGATATAACACTGATACAAACACACTGGGTACAAACACCCAGAGGAATGTTATTCAGCCTAAAAAGGAAGTTCTGATGTGTGCTACTGCCTAAATAAGCCTTGACACCATGCTCAGTGAAATGAGGAAGCCAGATACAAAGAGGCAAATGGAAACAGTTCCACAAGGGGCTTGAACCTGGGTCTTTGCATGTTGTAACACATGCATTCAACAAGGTGTGTCATCTCTCAGCCCCTTAGCACACATGATATTTAAATGATGTGTAAAAAAATCACACAAGAGCCACTTATAAAAAAGCAAACATGATCAAGCAAGGAATTAGGGACAGGAAAAGGAGTGAGATTCGCTTGTTCACTTTACCAATTTCCCTTTTGTTTTAATTTATCATCACAAATGCCATGAGTTGGTTGTCTGTGTGTGCGCATACACACGCACAAATAAATGTTAAATTGTGTCTGAGTTGTCTCACTAAACTTAATAAGATAAAATATGTTCATTCCTGAGGTACTTCAATCTATTCTACTCATTATGTATATGTATATTTATGTTCCCATTATTGAGGGGGATTAATGGTTTATAGTTGACAGTAAGATACAATAGTTTGTACATGTATATATTTTTTTAAAATTTGATATTTATTTATTTATTCCCTTTTGTTGCCCCTTTTTTATTGTTGTAGTTATTATTGTTGTTGTTATTGATGCTGTTGTTGTTGAATAGGACAGAGAGAAATGGAGAGAGGAGGGGAAGACAGAGAGGAGGAGAGAAAGACAGACACTTGCAGACCTGCTTCACTGCTTATGAAGTGACTCCCCTGCAGTGGGGAGCCAGGGGCTCGAACCAGGATCCTTAAGCTGGTCTTTGAGCTTCATGCCACATGCGCTTAACCTGCCGTGCTTCCACCCAACTCCCTGTACATGTGTATTTTTTTTTAATCAGAGCACTGCTTAGCTCTGGCTTGTGGTGCTGGGGACTGAACTTGGGACCATGGAGCCTGAGGCATGAAAAGTCTTTTGCATAACCATGATGCTGTCTCCTACACTTAAAATGGTATGATCAATTATGTAAAATTGTTCACCTCTGGTTAACAACTGAAAGGTAAGATACAAATAGGAGAATGGTTGGCTTTCTAGGATTATGGTCATAAACTCACAGATACTCTCTTGACTACAGTTCTTGCACGCCCTTTGGGATAACCTGCTTTTAAGAAGACACGGCCGTGGTGTGAGTTGGGCGGTAGCAGGTTAAGCACACATAGTGCAAAAGGATTGGCACAAGGATCCTGGTTTGAACCCCCTGGCTCCCCATCTACCTGGCTCTACCTTCCCCTCCTCTCTCAATTTCTCTCTGTCCTATCCGACAACAACAACAACGTAAAAAAAAAAAAAAAAAATTGCCACCAGTAGTGGATTCGTAGTGCAGGCACTAACCCCAACCTTAGAGGCAAAAAAAAAAAAAAAAAAGACACCAGGGGTTTCATGGTGGATCACCTTGATGAGTGCATACATCATAGTGTGCAAGGATCTGGATTCAAGTCCCTGGTCCCCACTTACACAAGGGAAATTTCATGAGCAATTAAACAGTGCTGCAGGTATCCCCCCACCAAATTCTCTCTGTCTCTATCCAAAATAAGTAAATAAATGATAAAAAAAATTGGTGTCACACCTGGTTGAGTGCCATGTTACTATGCACAATGACCCAGGTTATAGCTATTGTTGTTGGACAGGACAGAAAGAAATTGAGAGAGAAGGGGAAGACAGAAAGAGGAAGAGAAAGACAGACACCTGCAGACCTGCTTCATTTGTGAAACGACTCCCCTACAGGTAAGAAGCTGGGGGCTCGAACCGCGGCTCTTACACCTGTCCTTGCACTTCTTACCATGTGCAATTAACCTGTTGTGCTACCTCCCGACCTGCTATTTAAAAAAAATTTTTATTATTAATTTAACAAAGAGTATATCTTTTTTTAATTTTTAAAAAATATTTATTTTATTTATTTATTCCCTTTTGTTGCCTTGTTGTTTTATTGTTGTTGTCGTTGTTGGATAGGACAGAGAGACATGGAGAGAGGAGGGGAAGACAGAGAGGAGGAGAGAAAGACAGACACCTGCAGACCTGCTTCACCGCCTGTGAAGCGACTCCCCTGCAGGTGGGGAGCGGGGTTCGAACCGGGATCCTTATGCCAGTCCTTGTGCTTTGCGCCACCTGCGCTTAACCCGCTGTGCTACAACCCGACTCCCCAAAGAGTATATCTTAATCAGTGCTCTGGGCTCAAGTTCCCCCATCCTCTAAAGGAGGAGCTTCAGAAGTAGTGACACAGTGCTGTAGATATCTCTCACTTTCTTTCCCTTCTCTCCCAATATACACAAATAAATTAGTTATACATCACAATTATATCTTCTTGTTTACCTAGCACATGGTCTTGGACATAACAAGCCACCGTGATAGAGCTACTGATCCATCATATACAATATTATATTGTGACATAGACAGAATGCCTATATAGCCTCCCCATCTTCCTATTTTTAAAATGGGAAACTGATGTGCAAAGCAGTCAGTCAAGGTTCTGGGCTCTCATTCTTACCATACAGTGAGGCTTTTCTAGGCCAGTAACCCTTAAGCACACCACATACTGACTGCTTCCTGTGACTTGAAAAAAAGGAGACAGCAGGGGGAGACAGATCATTTACTTAGGGAAGTCAAACCAAAGAGAGTTGTGCTCCTTAACACAACTGGCTTAATAAAGTGCAAGGTCGGTTGAGAAGTGGGCCAAGGATATTGAGGGAAGAACAGTAGAGGAGTGTGATGCTTAAGACAAACCTTTGGCTAGACTTTCCATGCTTCTGTGCTAAGTGAAAAGTCCAGGTGAGGGACCCAGTGGTGGTGGCACACCTGGCAGAGCACATACATCACCATGTACAGGGGACTAAGGTTTAAGTCCCCTAACCCCATTCGCAAGGGAGAAGCTTACAAGTGGTGAAACAGTAATGCAGGTCTCTCTCTCTCTCTCTCTCTCTCTCTCTCTCTCTACCTATCTCCCGCTTCTGTGTCAATTTCTCTCTGTTTCTATCTGAAAATGGAGGCAGAAAGGAAGGGATGAAATAAAGAAAGGAAGGAAGAGAGGGAAGGAGGGAGGAGATACAAAAATGACTGCTGGGAAAAGTGGATTTATTATGAAGGTAACAAGATCCTAAGATAACCCTGGTAGCAGTGAGAGAGGGAAAGAGAGAGAGAGAGGGAGAAGAAGTGATGCAGCCAAGCTTAGAGCTAGGAAAGTTACCTTCCAGTTAGAGCAACTGCTGCATGTCAGCTGCCTGCCACCCTCTCATCAACTGTCTTGGTGCAGTGAAGATCCTGAACAGTTGTACATGGTGGTCAAGGTTAAAGAGAACACAACCTCGAGACCCAGGCTGCCCAGGGTACAAGGGCCTGATTTTACCTCTCTACCTGCTCTTAGCTAAAAAATGGAGGTGGGTGATTACAGTACTTACATGATGATTATATGACGGGTCGGATAGGAAAATACCGCAGTCTGACAACGCTAATTGTTTGGAATAATCAAGCAAGTTCACATGGCATGTTCTATGCTTCCCCAAAAGCCAGAAAGTCTAATTCTAAATTATGTGAAACATGAGTGTACAGGAAGATGTGTAAGAGCAGCAAATGTGAAATTACTCAAACCACAGGGCAGAATAATGAAAATCTGTTAGGAGATATTTATGAGTTGCGCATTCGTGCCTTGATTTTGGATTGGAAAAAAAGGGAAGAGGCAAGGAAGCTGGTCCCTGCTTTTGTAAGGAATCTGTAGTCTGACTACAGAGAAAGCAGGTTCATGATGTAAATGTCACATGACCAGCACTATCCTTTCTGGGAGTGTGCACTCAACTGCAAAAACCTAGGACTTTTCAGCAAATGGATGACTTGTTTCCAAATAGAAATTGGGTCATATATTTCCACTAAGGAGTAAGAAAAAAAGTATTCCAGTAATACTGAAGAATCCACACTATATCTAGTATAGAAATTTTGGTGGTCCAGGAGGTGGCGCAGTAAATAAAGCACTGGACTCTCAAGCATGAGGTCCTGAGTTCAATCCCTGGCAGCACATGTACCAGAGTGATGTCTGGCTCTTTCCCTCTCCTCCTATGTTTCTCATTAATAAATAAATAAAATCTAAAAAAAAATTTGTTTCTAGTATACACATTTGCCAAGTAATGGGGAGGGATCTTAAAAATATTCTTTCAGGAAACAGAAGCTGCAGATGCCTCCCTGATTATTGGTACCTGAGATTCCTTTAGTCCCAAGTTGATGGCAAGTTTCTTCCTATCTGTTTTGCTGATATATTTCTGCTTCTGGAACATTTTCTCCAGAGTCTTCCTCTGGTCCTCAGAAAAGACGGCTCTTCTCAAAATTCCCCTCCGGGCTTTGGAATTAGAGTCTTGTGTGAGGAGAGGCAGCACACTCTCTTCTCCTAGAGGGGAAAAAAAAAAAAAAGACATCAAGGTCCATTTTAGTGATGAGACGTCAGTCCATCCCAGGACTGGAACATCCTGTCTCACCTCTGCATGCCCTCACTGGACATTACTTCTTGACCTCTTTGTAGTCAATTACTATGGAGAATCTCATGCTTTCTGCTCCCTATTGCAAAAGGAGTTCACATGTGTGTGTTCACAGTCTATCTCCCCAATGTCATGTATCCTGTTGAAAAGTCCATGGTTCTAGGTTAAGAAGCCCCAATATAAAGTAAGAGACAAAGACAGAAAGGGAAAGCAGAAAATCAAACTTAGACTGGGGTTGGTGTATTACACCAAAACAAAGAACTCTGGGTGGGAAAGAGAAGCAGGAAGGGGGAGGAATAAAAAAACTGTACACACACACACACACACACACACACACACACACACACCCAGAGTCCTTTGCTTTGTTGCATCAGGTTCAACAGGTTAATTACCAAGGAAACCAGAAAAATAGCACCTGACTTCACAGAGCTCATTTCCTCATGGGAGGACAAACACATGAGCATTCCCTTCAGAATACAGATGCCTGGAGAACAGGAACTCTGGCTTATAGCTGTAGTTGGCATATGTTCTGGTGCACAATCATTATTTCTAACTAAGTAAATGGCTGCCTTAGTACTGACAGCAATGAGCTACAAAATGCTATGCTATGGGAAACGAGGGAATAGTAAGCTCAGAAAGTTAGGTTGAGTCATATCTTTAAAAAGAATTCAGGAGTTGGGCGGTAGCGCAGCGGGTTAAGCGCACGTGATGCAAAGCACAAGGACCGGCGTAAGGATCCGGGTTCGAGCCCGGCTCCCCACCTGCAGGGGAGTCGCTTCACAAGCGGTGAAGCAGGTCTGCAGGTGTCTGTCTTTCCTCCTCTCTGTCTTCCCCTCTTCTCTCCATTTCTCTCTGTCCTATCCAACAACAACGACATTAATAACCACAACAATGTTAAACAACAAGGGCAACAAAAGGGAAAATAAATAAATAAATAAATAAATAAAAAGAATTCAATTCAGTTTAAGAGAGAAAGAACCACTACAGTGCTTGTGGAAATGTAAACTAGTCCAAACACTCTGGAGAACAGTACAGGGAATCCTTAAACAAATACAAATGGAAATGCCATATGACCCAGAAATTCCACTACTAGGCATATACCCAAAAGAGATAATTGCACTGATTCAAAGGGATATAGGCATCCCCGTATTTATAGTGGCTTTATTAACAATAACAAAAACCTGGAAACAACCAAAATGCTCCTCAACAGATAACTGGATCAAAAAGTTATGGGACATATACTCAATAGAGTATTATGCAGCAATAAAAAGGGATGATATTGTGTCCTTTGGGATAAAGTGGATGGAATTATAGAACATTATGCTCAGTGAAGCAAGAAAGGAGGCAAAGGACAACTACAGAATGGTTTCACTCATATTCAGAATATAGACAACTGAATAAACAAATGTGAGAAAAAACAAAATACCAACCAATTTGCAAGACTGTGGGAGAACTATAGTGGTTATCTATGGGTGTGGGGATGGAGACATAGACCCTTGGTGACAGGAGTGGTGGAAAAACAAACAGACAAACAAACAAATAGAAAGAGAGAGAGAGAACACACACATAAGGACTCAAGTTCAAGTCCCCCATCCCCACTTGCAATGGGGAAATTCCATGAGTGATGAAGCAGTGCTGCAGGCTTCACTTTCTCTCGCTTCCTCACTATCTCCCTCTGCCTTCTTGATTTCTCTCCATCTCTATGTATAAAAGTGGGGGCTTGGCCACTGGAAGCAATGGAATTGTTATGCAGGCACCAATTTCCAGCAAAAATCCTAGGAAGAGGGAGCGAGGGAAAGAGGGAAAGAAGGAGAGAAGTGGGGAGAGAGAGATTGGGAGATTCCATGTGAAGTCCAACGATCAAACATCTTCCAAGGCAGCCAATGACACTGGGCTCACCTTCCCATAAAGCAAAGGGCTACCAGAGCACGTAGCAGGTGTCTCTCTAGCTAGACACGGGTCCTATGTTGCCACATCTTCATCTGACTTGTTTTATTAAAATAGTAAATATTTTTACTATTTAGGAAGTGTTGTTTTATAAGACGGTAGTTGTCTCGGTGTTACATTTCTTACCACTCCAAAGCATGTGTTGACACACACACATACACACACCGACTACCAAAATGCCATCTGCCTCCACCATAAGGCCATGGTGCTTCCTACCCTTTTGCTCTTTGCCTTTCAGGGAACTCAGATCTGTAGACATAAACTAAGGGTGTATATATGCTTCACTCTGTACCTTTGCTTTGTCTCTTAAATCCCACATAAAAATGAGATCATCGGATAACTGAATTCCTCTTTCTGGCTTGTTTCACTTAGCATGAGTCTCTTCAGTTCCATCCATGGTGTGGGAAAAGGTGAAATTTAATCTTTTTTTTCCCTTCTTTTTGGAATTTAGATAATTTTCTTTTCTTTATTGGGATGGATCTATTTTTCTTCTCTCCATATTTTATTCTGTAAGTGCTTGACTAGTTTATATTCCCGCCGACAGTGAATAAGGGTCCTCAACATCCTCCCCAACATTTGCTATATCTGGCCTTTATACTGTAGAATATTCTCATAGATGTTATGTAGTATCCTGGTATTGGCCTGATTCTCATCTTGGGTAAAAAGATGGAGAGGGGGAGACCTTTTTAATGGCAAAGTCTGACTCAGAGTTTTAATTTGTAAATTTAGCATGTATCGCATGCAGTTTGGAGAGCATCAAACTAACTCTACAGTTGGTGGAAGCCTTGTTATAGCTTAAAGCACATTAACTGTAAGATGTACATTTTTAGTGGTCATGATAAATGCAGCTATGACGTTATTACACTTTTGGCATTCTTTAAGAAAGCACATGAAGCCCTAATACAGAAATATTCAGGTTGATGGCTGGGTAGTGGCACAGCGGGTTAAGCACACATGGTGCAAAGCGCAAGGACCGGTTGGCTCAAGGATCTCTTGATGCAAGGAACAGAGTAAGGACCCCGGTTTGAGCCCCCGGCTCCCCACCTGCAGGGTAGTCGCTTCACAGGCGGTGAAGCAGGTCTGCAGGTGTCTGTCTTTCTCTCCCCCTCTCTGTCTTCCCCTCCTTTCTCGATTTCTCTCTGCCTATCCAACAACAACGAAAGCAATAAGAACACAGTAGTAACAACAATAAAGATAAATAACAAGGGCAACAAAATGAAAAAATAGCCTCCAGCAGCAGTGGATTCATAGTGTAGGCACCGAGCCCCTGGAGGGAAAAAAAAAGAAAGAAAAAAAAAGTACTTAGGTTACACTTAACTTGTGCTCAAGTAATCAGAAAACTTGTTCCCTTTCTGATTTCATACATGCTCTCCTCAGGTATGGCCCATCTCCTGTACACTTGAAGCAACCTTTAGCTACATGGCTGGCCTTATCATTTCACCACTCTAGTTATACTGGAATAGAAAGAAACTTACATACAAGAACACTTAATTTGGAGCAAAAGGAGAGTACGGAGTATTTATAATAGATTGTGGCTTCAGATGTTGTCTGCTGTTTCTTGGACTTTTAAGAAGTATTCTTAATGACCACAGAATTCTGAGGGCAGGGGTTGTTTGTTTATCTTTCATGTTTCGAACTGCTTCATAAGAGGTCTAGGTATAGCTGTCGTATTTTATATGTTCTCTGAGAGAAAATGGACAGAAGGGAAAATACAAAGCAGAACCTGGGCTGGAGTTGGTGTATTGCACTAAAGTAAAAGACTCTGTCTGGGGGGGAGAGGCCAGGCCCTGGAACATGATGGCAGAGGCGACCTAGTGGGGTTTGAATTGTTACATGGAAAACTGAAATGTTACACATGTAAAAACTATTGTGTTTTACAGTCAACTGCAAACCATTAATCACTCAATATAGAAAAAGAAAAAAATGGACAATTTCCTTGGCCACTGAAGACGTTTTTCACATAATCAAACACCAGTTAATATATCTTGATTCTGTGTGTTTCTTGGGAGTTAAAATGGCTATGACAGCCTCATCAAAAACAGTCTCCAGTCCCTTCAGGGTTAAAGCTGAATATGCCACAGAGCAGCATGCTGCTATCTCTTTTGCTAGTTTCTGTCCTTGTTCCAAACATAGAGGCTTTTCTTTCATGTCATTCAGTTGCCAGAGTTTTGGGGTCATCTCAGAGATCAATCTGAGTTCCTTTTAATAAGCAGGGTACATTGGGTGCATATTCCTGCAGTTCTGGCACCCACTCCTTTTACATTTTGAAATGAGATGGACTTTACCACCAAGATGCACATAAAGAAGACATCAGTCACTGGATAATATAAAGGCCTCAGACGATCGATCATAGTCTTCCTGTCCCGCTGTATGATAAGAGTCCCAGGAGGGGGACTCGACCAGTTTCCTGGGCTCCACGCAACACTCCAGCTGAGGGCAGGGAAAGTCACATGCAACAGGGAAGTAGGTGGCAGGAACATGAATCAGGAAGCTGCCGATTTGGGACAGTGACATTCATAGTACGAGCCAAGATTCACACTGTAAACATAACAGCCCTTCCTTACTCCCTTCGGAAAAGATCCTAAATACCAATTTGGAAAGCATCTTATGTTCTTTCAAGTTTCAACTGCCTACAAGAAGGGAAGAGAATATCGGATCTTCAAGTGTCCAGCTAAAGTATGTCAACCCCATAAGTGGTAAGCAAAGGACCTGGTCTCTGTTCAGAGTACTTCCTTTAACATATCATTATAATGCTGCTCTGAATTTAGACTTTGTCTTTTAAGGTGTAAAACTCTCAAAAGGTCAAATTCAAGTTGGGTACTTCAAGACAAAATGTAGTAATTGTCTGATTAATTCAATTAAGTAGTGTACATAATTAACTTCCTATGTCTTTACAGGAAGTTTTTTTTTTTTTTTAAATAGGTCATTTTCACAACTTCCCCTTTCATTTGAGCTGAGGAGTGTGTTGTTTTCCTTGTGGATGTAATATCAAAGATTTTCTTTCCACCACTTTGGGGAGAGGAGAACTTTTATCAGAGCTTTTAAAATTTCTTCCCACTATAAGGGCTGTGCTTAAATAGCCCTGTTAAACTACCTACTATATGTGAGAAGGGCACCAGACGAATAATTGTTTCCACATTGCAGAAACAAGTCGATCATAAATCTCAAGGATTAACAAGAAAAAGTGAATCCACTCACTGTAGAGGAATCATGTTAAAAGAGGCAAAGTGATAACTATATTTGCATGGCCGTGGACTCGTTCTAACCCTAAACTTTTGGGAAAGATTGGAGTCTTCATCATTGTGAAATGATGATGGCTGTTGATTTCACAGCTTATTAAACTTTTTAGCACAGACCATATTTTTGGTTGTCCTGCTACTTGTTATGAGATTACTGGGACAGTTCATTTTCCTTCTTTTGTACAATGGAAACACTGTTAAGTAGTTGAACATAAGAGCTACTCTAATTATTTTTTTAAAAAACAGGGAAATAAGACCTAGTAAACATCTTAAATTAAAAAAAAAATCACTACTCAAACAGAAATCTTATTAACTGTTCCTTGTCACCACAATTTGCCAAAAGCCCTTTATTAATAGTATAAATTTGACATCTCATTATTATTTTCTCAGTATGATAAACATTATAAGCAAAAAAATAAAAGCTCATTTCAGATTTACAAGTAATAATATGAGGCCCAAAAGCTTATTTGAAAAAAAAAATAGTTGTGGCATTTCAAAATCATTTTGAAATGCCAGCATCAGAAATGGACTCTAACCAAGCACAACAATCCCTATCATTTATATGAGCCATACTGATTTTTCCCCTCGTATGTTCTGTTAAATAAAAAGATAAAAAGAAGACTTTACAAGCCTCCACAGTAGTTATACCAAAGGCAAAAAGTGGGAAGGAAGAGAGAGAGAGAGAGAGAGAGAGAGAGAGAGGAAAAAGAGATTTCCCTAAAGTTATTTCTTAAGCAACTAAGAAGTTATTTAGGAAATTTCTCCAGAATTATTTTTATGTGTTCTGTTTATTAAACTGTGTACTTTTATGGCTCTGAAAGACTTATTAAAACACCACTACAAAGTAAATACATGCATAACACTGATATCTGCCTTTATATGGGATTTTTTTGTTTATGTTCATTTCCACTTAGCCTAACCAGCATTGCTAAGCATATTCTAAAGCAGAAAACCAGTATTATATTCAAGGTAAAATAAGTGATATGAGGTGTGGGCTCTCTTTGCACCTCTGCCTCCAGAATACACCACTATAGATTTTAATTCCACAGAGAGAGTTGGAGCATAAGTTCCTTTTCCAGCAATCATTTCCTGATGCCTGAATATACGGTGATAAATGTCTCCTTAATTTGCACAACAGTTTTCAATTGCCCTCACAGGAGACCACCTTGAAGGAGCACGTAAAAGGTTTAGTCATGGTTTCTATTTTTCTATCTGCATTCAATGCATTCTAGCTAAATAGACAATTAATAGGTCACTTCCAAGATAGTAGTGGATCCATCCTGGTTAATACACAGTCCCCACAGTAGATAATGGGCCCTATGTATTCAGCAAGTCCCTGTATACACTAAACCCCTTTTCAGGTGGACAGGGTTTATATGGGAAGATGAGCTGGAATGAGTCTATAAAAGTCAGCTTCATTCACTGCTTGATTTTTCAGTTGAGTGCTTTAAATGGTGTCCAAAAATGCAACTTGGAATGTGGACAGGAGAAAAGACTGGCGCGGGGAGCCTTGCTTTATGTCCATACAAAAGGGCGACTGACCCTTGCCTAAGCCTTTTCCATGTGAAAACGGGTCCGAAAGTTCATCTGCCCAGTGAAAAATCGTGGTGAGGTCGCGTGTGGATGAGTCAAGTGAAAGTGAAGATTGGTCACGGCTCTGTCTCCCTTTGTGGCTCGCTCTCAGCCATGTCAAGGACTCTGTGGGAAAGTACCAGCCCCCTAAAGAGATGCTCAGAAGCTCGCAGCCTATTAAAAGGCCTGCATTTGCTGCCTGGCTTGTCAGGAAGCATTCTTCTGAGCAACCCCTGAAGCATTCAGAATATACATGCAGGGCAGTCACAGGGCTCCGAATTCAGCTGAGCTGGAGCTTTGAGCATCAGCCTGACCAGACTCCTCTTTTTCTTTTCTTCTTCCTTCTATTATCATCATCATCATCCACATTTTATTGGAGCATTAGTGGTTTACAGTACGGTTGTTGACAGAGGGGTACAAATTCTCATCTCCGTGTGACAGATGTCTGCAAAACATTCTTAACCAACAACCTAGGTCCCCCTCCACCATCACGTATTAGGTCCCCAAGGCCCCTACCCACCAAACTACCCCTGCTCTCCTTCCCCAGAGTCCTTTGCTTTGGTGCAACACACCAAACCCAATCCAAGTTTTACTCTGTTTTCTTCTTTTTCACGTCCAGTTGACAAAGCAGTGAAGCCAAATAGATATTTTCTCTCGGGCAGCTGGACTAAACACACCCCACATTTATCAAAAGCTCTGCTTCTCCTTGTCTGCACTTTCTTAGGAATAGTAAGACAAAAATGAACTCTTTTGTTCTTTTAATCCAAACCATTTTATTGGGTATGTGTGTGTGGGGGGAGAGGCTACTTGTTTACAGGACAGTTGTTGAGACACAAGCACAGTTACTTTATTTTTTTTAATTTTTAAAATTTATTTATTTTCCCTTTTGTTGCCCTTGTTTTTTATTGTTGTAGCAGTTATTATTGTTGTTATTGATGTCGTCATTGTTAGATAGGACAGAGAGAAATGGAGAGAGGAAGGGAAGACAGCGAGGGGGAGAGAAACATAGACACCTGCAGACCTGCTTCACCGCTTGTGAAGCGACTCTCCTGCAGGTGGGGAGCCAGGGACTCGAACCAGCATCTGGTCCTTGCGCTTTGCGCCACGTGTGTTTAACCTGCTGCGCTACCACCCGACTGCCCACAGTTATTTTATTTACTGTGAAACAATATTTCTTCTCGTGCTTGAGTGTGCCTGCTTTACAAGTTTTTGAGAATTTTAAATTCTCATTTGAACACCCTCGCCCACTACTAAACTTTGATTATGTTAGGAGGAAAAAAGTCTCCTACAGGTCTGATTGGTTTTCTCCCAGCCTAAGGAAGGAGGAGGAGGCACTAATGTCCTTTGATAAAAACAAAATAAATAAAGTTTTATTACTTTATAGGATGCTTAGTGGCCCACACATCTGAGCTAAATGGCAATTTTTAGACTGCACGATGCCTTCACTTTCCTCTGTTCCCATCTTTAAATGAGCATGGTGACGCGTTCCAGAAAGAGCCAAACAGTCCCTCTGAGCGCTTTTATAGCAACTGGAAAACAAGTCGCTTTCCTCAGTGTGTCGGCCCCAGGTTTCAATGGCACTGGGGACCGTGCACAATTGCTCAGTGTGCTGAGGGTTTGATAAATCTCTGGGACCCTCCTGAATAGGGGCGCTGTGGTTTTTGCCGTGAGGAATTAGCCATCGCATCGCCAATTAGTTTTCCAGTGCACATTAAGCCCCGCTGCCTGGATTTAGAGACCAACTGAAGCGTTGCTGATGAAGCATGAAGACTTACTTGGGAAGGCAGTGGGGGGCGTGGGGCGCCGGCAGGACCCACCGCAGCACGCAGAGCAGAATGGCGGGGCGCTCAGGAAAAACGGCTTGGAAGGAGGCACTGCGGAGAAAACATGGAGCGCATGGATTACTCTATTTTTAAGCAACCTCCCCCGAAAGTCACTTCCCCATAAGTCACTAAGTACAAAGCTCCCTGAGCCTTGATTTTAAGTAGTTTTAACTTTTACTCAGGGGAGAGTCCCTTAAAAGTAGTCCTGGCCATCATCTGTCTTGGGCATCTAGGTTGCTTCCAAGTTTAAGCTTTTATGAACTGTGCTGATAGGAACATTGGTGTGCGTAGGTCTTTACAGATAGGTGTTTTTATTTTCTCTGTGATACATATATACGATGGAACACTAGCAGCTGCCAAAAATGATGAGGTCATCTATTATGCAACAGTGTGTTCAGAACTGGAAGGAATCTTGTTGAGTGAGACAAGACAGAAAGAGAAAGGCCAATACTTATAGGTGAAACTTAAGAACAAAGAACAGTAAGGGAAAACAAGGTGAAATGTGGACTGGGTGTGGCATAGTGCACCAAAACAAAGGACTCTGGGGAAGAAGGGTGAGGGACAGATTAAGGGGCAGTGGGATCCTCCTGTGTCTCCTAGACTCCAGTCAAGGGGAGATGAGAGATTGTGCCTATGTGCTAAAGACTATACTGTAAACCATTAATTGCCCCCCCCAATTAAAAAATAATAAAATCTTATAAATAAATAAATAGCAAAGAATTCCTCCCTTCTAAAAACATACACTTTGGGAGTCGGGCGGTAGGGTAGCAGGTTAAGCGCACGTGGTACAAAGCGCAAGGACAGGCTTAAGGATCCCGGTTTGAGCCCCCGGCTCCCCACCTGCAGGGGATTCGCTTCACAAGCAGTGAAGCAGGTCTGCAGGTGTCTGTCTTTCTCTCCCCTTCTCTGTCTTCCCCTCCTCTCCCCATTTCTCTCTGTCCTGTCCAACAATGACAGCAATATAACTACAACCATAAAGCAACAAGGGCAAGAAAAGGAAATAAATATTAAAAAATCACACACTTTATTAGAGAAAATGGCTTCACAACAACTAAAAGTTATGGTATTAAGATTTTACTTGTTCTGAGCATAGCATTAACTTACTTTTTTTTTTTAAGTGGGGGTTCCATTTTCACTCAATTAAGAAACCAACCACCTCTACTACTGTGTTCTGTTCCCCCTGGCAACACATCAGGTTTGTAGGGAAAGAAGCAAAGACACAGTCCCTGTGCGTAAGAAGATTACCCTCTAATCCACAGCCTAAGTTTGTCAATAACTTTTCCTGCTAAAATATTTCTATTAGTTATTTACAAAATTATAAGAGAACAGGAATATAGTTCCACACCTTCCTGCCTATTGAAAACTGCATTAGTTCTCCCAGGGTCACAGATTTGGGTTGACTATTATTTCTATAACTATATATACATATCTTATCAAAGAATTTTATCAAGATCTAGTAGATGTGGTAGGAGTGTTCCAATAATACAAAGTGTACTTAACAGTTCAATAAATGCCAAGTATTAAATATTTCTTTATCTGTCCTAGAGCAACATTAAGAGCATCTTTAGATGTGATGGCAAATGTTCCAGATCTGCACTTGGCAGCATCTAGCCATGTTCAATGTCTGAGCACCTGCAAGACAACTAGTAAGTCTAGGGAACTGAATTCTTAATCATAGATTTCATTGAAAATTGACTCCTGTAGCTAGAGGCTATCATAGCAACTGGAAAAGCTCCGAATACTGGATTTACCAAGAAGCAAGTTAACTATTAGGTGCTTAAGTTTGATTTTTTTAACTTTTATTTATAAAAGGAAACACTGACAAAAACCATATGATAAGACAACTCCACACAATTCCCACCACCAGAACTCCATTTCCCATCCCCTCTCTTGATAGCTTTCCTATTCTTTAACCCTCTGGGAGTATGGACCCAAGGTCACTGTGGGATGCAGAAGGTGGAAGGTCTGGCTTCTGTAACTGCTTCCCCACTGAACATGGGCACTGGCAGGTCAATCCATATTCCCAGCCTGTCTCTCTCTCTCTGTCTCTAGTGGGGCAGGGCTCTGGGAAAGTGGGGCTCCAGGACACATTGAGGTTCAATGCTTTTGTTGATTTTCAGTTTCTTTGAAATACATATGAATTCACAGGGTTTCAAAATTGATTGGTTTACCAAGAAGTCCATAAAAAAATAACAACAACAGTGATGTTTCTGACTACATTTCAAGGTTGTTAAGTATTTGGGGATAGTACTAAACTTTCATCTCAAGACAAATCTAGCTGTATTTGTGTTTGAAAAAAATAGGCATTTGCTACCATCTCTGTTCTGCTCTTTTTTTTTTAAGATTTCATTTATTTATGAGAAACATAAGAGGAGAGGGAAAGAGCCAGACATCACTCATGAAGCTTTTCCCCTACAGATGGGGACTGTGCACTGAAATGTGTGCACTCAACCAAGTGTACCACCACCCAGCCTCCTTTTTTTCTTTTTCCTTTAATTTTTTTTTTATTTTAATTTTAATTTTAATTTTTTCCTTTATTTTTTTTTCACTTAATGGTTTTTAAGATAATAGGGTTTATAGCTATATAAATATGAGTGAGGGTTCCCGAAGGTGGGCAATTTGCTGAGCATATGGTTCACTCTAAATAGTCAGTCAGTACTCAGTAAATGCTATACAGAATTCAGAAACAGTGGTCATCTCCTGGTCTTCCTAGTTAAAGGATGAGCAGCAAGGTTTAACTCCTTTCCTGATCTTCTGACACACTGCTGAAATACAAAAATCTTCCATAGCAGATTATCTTGAAACCTAGAACATGACTTGAAAATAAATATTTTTATGCAACCAGTACCACCTTGGCACATTTCACTTTGGATTGTGTCCAGAGACAACAGGCCTGGAATGTGAACCTTTCAGCTCCAGCACTCTGGTGAGACCATTCCTAGCTCTTAGACTCCTCAATCCCATATCAGGTGGTGCACCACCTAACAAAGCCACAGAACCTAGATATAAATCAGGGCCCATGAGACAGAACACATGTGCACATGTACCCACAAGTTGGGGAGAAATATACACCTAAAAGCAAAAGTGCACAATAACCCAAAACAGTAAGCAAGTAGAAAAAACTAAAAAAAAAAAAAAACGACACTGTAAAATACTTATATACTTTTCCCATATTTGGGAGCTACTCTCTGCCCTGATTTACCTTTCCAGTCCTATTTCCAACTCTCCTGACACCATCTCCACAGATGATACCTTGGGTCCACCTGCATGTTAGCTGTCAGGCTCAGGCAGAAATTAGTAAAGTCATGGGTCCCTTGGAATATACCTAAAATAGACCTACTAGCTTTTTCCAATATGGAGACCCCAAAACTCATCTGCTACATCCTTACGTTTAAGTTTCTGACTATTAAAACTATTAAACTATTACATCCTAATGCTTTTTCAGCCACCAAGTTGCAGATGCTACCATGATGCCAACCTGACTTCCCTGGGCAGACAAACTCACCAATGTACCCACCTCTCCAAAGCCTAACCTGACTAGACAAAGACAGAAACAGGCTGGGAGTATGGATCAACTTGCCAGAGCCCATGTCCAACAGACAAGCAATTACAGAAGCCAGACCTCCCACCTTCTGCACCCCATAATGACCCTGAGTTCATGCTCCCAGAGAGATAAAGAATAGGAAAGCTTTCAAGGGATGGGATGGGATGGGATGGGATATGGAACTCTGGTAGTAGAAACTGTGTGGAATTGTACCCCTCTTATCCTATGGTCTTGTTGATATTTTTTATTTTATAAATAAACTAATAACAATAAAAATAATTTTAAAAGAAATAAATATTTTTATTACTCTTTCAAATTGAATGGCAATTTTTTCCTTTTCCCTTTTTTCTCTCTTTCTTTCTTCTTCTTCTTTTTTTTTTTCCTAGTCATTTGGGCTTCTCCAGTTTGGGCCTACTCTTTCAGAAACAGAAGCAGGAGAAGAGGAAAGACACCAAAATTTCCCCCAGTGAGAAGAGAATCAGCTTCACTGGGACAAGTGCATCCATGACAAAGCAGACACCCTCTTCAGTGAGCTATCTTGCTTTAGTTTTTATTCTCTTCTCTTTTCAATTGCTATCACTGAGGCTCAGTGCCTGCACAATGAATCCACCACTCCTGGTTGTCATTTTCCTCTTTTTTCCTCCCTTTATTTGATAAGATAAAGAGAAACTGAGATGGGAGGGGGAATAGAGAGGATGAAGTATAGAGGGACACCTGCAGTACTTGCTTTACTGCTCGTGAAGCTTCCTTTCTGCAGCTGGGGGAGCCAGGGCTCAAACCCTGATGCATAGTCATTAACTTGTGCACTTAACCAAGTACACCAGCCCCCAGATCCCTAGCCTGTTCTTTTTCTAATCACCCATAATACATACAATTTTGATAACACAGAAGTTGCAAATTTGTCTTTTAACCAAATTAAAAGCATGCACTTATTTTCAACAATACTGTTGAAGGTTATATATCAAAGTAACTATTACCCAGTAAGATTTTTCAAGTTTTGGGGTCCTTAATTCATTCAAATTGCAAGTCAGTCATAAATGCAGGGTTTTTCTGTAACAAAGTGGGAAACTGTAGTTTTAGTTTTCTAGGACCTTGAGTGTCAGGATAAAGTCTTGTTTTACTGCTCTTTTGAAAATGTGGCAACTGGACAAAGCATAAGATGAAAACCCACTACAGTGTTCAAACACTTCCATAAAAATTTTTAAATATTCATCATTCCTACTTGAGTTGCTTTAACATTGACTGTAAAATCGTCATAGCATAAAGTCTTTTCATTTGAATCTAACATCTAAATTATATCACAAACTTTTGGCATTATTTAGTTATGCTTAATTTTTTTATTCATTATCCTGTCAGTATATACTTTGAAAATGGATATATGCTTCTACATATAAAAGTCACCTAACTTTATTTATTCTTAAATATTCTTAAAAATTTATTCTTGTTGTGGTTCGGGAGGTGACACAGTGGATAAAGCATTAGACTCTTGAGCATGAGGTCCTGAGTTCAATCCCCAGCAGCACATGTACCAGAGTGATGTCTGGTTCTTTCTCTCTCTACTCCTATCTTCTTCATAAATAAATAAATTAAATATTAAAAAAAATTTATTCTTGTTAGGTAGCTTACTTCAGCTCTAAAATAAACCCTCAGCTGATAATTAAGTTGCATCAGCTGTGCTGCTTGGCATTTTTTAATAAATGAGGTGAAAGAGAAAACTCAGTAATGTTGCATTTCCATGCATATAATGAACATCACCATAAATGAAAATACATGCAAAAAATTTACTTTTGTTCCATAAAGAGCACAGAACATAAGACCATATACCAGTGATGCCATTAGAATAACAAGGCAGAATATGTGCAAATTACAGATTGTTCAATTCTGGCTAAATGTTTCTCAGTCTAACCTTATGACCCTAGAAATGGAAAAATTAATAAGAAAAAATGGACGACTGCCTGAGATCAAGTAATCAATTAAACCTGTTTGTGGTAAATATGCTTCTGAGATGTTATTGTTAAATTTAACCAGAAAGAAGTTTAATTGAACAGTTCATTAGGGTGCTTTATATTGCCCCATCTGAATGCAGTAAAACCTGATTCAAAGTGACACTCTCTACAGTTACAATGCAAGTTCTGGCTAAAGAACCAACGAACTATATATGACATGACTGGCTTTAAGTCCCATTGTGTAGAATTTCTTTACCGTTTTCAATCACCTTTTTGATACACACAGATTTACACAGGAGATTAGTCAATTCTTGACTGCTATACATACATACACCTTGTTGGAACTGGTTTATGCGGAAATCACTGTGAAATTCCAATTAAGTGCTCCATTTTTTTTCTCTACATGCTCCTACTCTGACATAAGTCAAATGCTAATCCATCTGAGTATGTCACCACAGGAGGACTGAATGGTGTTAGGAAATGGTCATTTAAAACAAGGCAATGCACCATAAAAATACATGCAACTTTGAAATGCTTGTAAACTACATGCTTTTGGAAGCAACCAGCGAAGTAAAGGAAGCTTGATTCAAAAGAAAAAGTGACAGGTTGCCAGATGTGTTGAAACTTTTCTAAACCACTAAGAATGATGGTGATGATACTCTAAAAAGGGGAGAAAAGAAATTTATTTCATCTGGGTAATATGTGTTGCAAAACCCACTGGTAAAATCAAGAAGCAGCCCCTTCTCATCTTAGGAAAAAATTATTGTAAAAATGAAATGGAAATTCGTAACATATGAATACAATAAATGGCAGGCTCAAGTGAGCTGCCTCAGTTTTAATGTGTTCTCACTGATTCTTGAATGACCAGAATCAAATGGGCATGTACCTAGGATGTGATGATGACCACTTTCAGTATTTTACCCAAATCCCTTTATTGAGGAAATGTTTTATGTGACTGTTGTTGTCACAGGGGTAGTTTTCAAATCCTCCCAAGATTAATGTCAGCATACTTCACCTGCCACCATCCTCTCCCTCCATCATAGGACTCAGCAAGAATTTTAAAGGATAAGGGAGACATACGAAATGTCAGCATATTTATTTACAAGCCAGGAGGGATAAAGTTTTCATGCATTGAGACTTCCAGTTATTGAGTAAGAGCTGGAGCCCAGAAAATGGATATGGTTCCCAAGCTTTTCACAAGAGAAAAATAAATGGTCTTGCCTATGAAACAGTACACACCACTGTCAGATTCTGCAGGCTCTTCTGGTACAATACTTTAGCAGGCTGTGAATTTTTCAACCTGTGAGCTAATCTAACCTCTGGGTTTTGTGTGAAACTGTAACATGCCACAGAAGGAAGGAAGAAGGAAGGAAGGAAGGAAGGAAAAAAGGAAGGAAGGAAGGAAGGAAGGAAGGAAGGAAGGAAGGAAGGAAGGAAGGGACTTAAAATTCCTGGAACTACATTGTGGCTTGACTTCAAATGACTAAAATTACTGCTTTGCAGAAGACTTGGTGAACTTTTTACTTCTAAACCAGAAATCCTGATTTAATTCAAGCTACAGATCAAAATATCTACTAATTGATTTAGATTTTAGTTAAAATGGAGACTGAGAGTTAACTTACTGATGAACCTGGGCTGACTTTTTAAAAAACATAACTAACTGTATGGCTCCATAGTAATACAATTCTGTGGTCAAGAATGGTTGAAAGCTAGAGAGAAATTATTTTAATTTTTCTATTGTCTAGATAGCAATACATATTTTTTGCCTCCAGGGTTATTGCTAGCCATGGGTGCATGCCACTGCTCCTGAAGGCCTTTTTTTTTTCCATTTATTGAATTAGACTGAGAGAAATTATGGGGAAGGGGGTAGACAGAGAGGAAGAGAGGAAGACACCTGCAGACTTGCTTCACATCTTTTGAAGTGACCCCCATGCAGGTGGGAACTGGGAGCTTGAACTGGGATCCTTGCACTTTATACTTTGTTTAACTGGGTGTGCCACCACCTGGCCCCATAGTGTGTGTGTGTGTGTGTGTGTGTGTGTGTGTGTGTGTGTGTGTGTGTGTCTGTGTGTTTTGTCATTCTCATTCATTCTTTTTTTTTTTTTCTTTTTATCATGTCTGGGGCTTCACTGACTCAGCAATCTCCTTCTTCTTCTTTTCCTTCTCTTCACAGACAGAGGAAGAGAGGGAAAGGCACAAAAGTGCCAGAACTTCCTCTACTGTAGTGCGAGCTGGGTTTGAATCTAGGCCGCACACATGGCAAAGCAGGTGCTCTCTCCAGGTGAGTTCCCTTGCCGGCCCATTATTTTCATTCTTAGTTATTATGGGGGATGATAGATGACTGTATTAATGGTATCAAGCCTAACACTTTTTTTTTTAATCATCAGCTCAACTGTGGCTCCAGGCTTCAACTAACATTTCAGAGAAAGAGCACTGAAGATTACAGATAAAAGCCTCAACAAATTTTAGGAGCCCACCAACAGCTGGGCTGCTCAGGCAGCAAATGTTAAGAAGGATGACGAGAAAGAAGAGTCTTCCTGAGGGGCCAGAAGGTAGGACAGCAGGTAAGTGCATATGACACAAAGCACAGGGTCCTGTGTAAGGATCCTAGTTCGAGCCCCTGGTTCCCCACCTGCAAGTGAGGCGGATCTTCAGGTGTCTATCTTTTTTTTTTTTTTTCCTCCTCCAGGGTTATTGCTGGGCTTGGTGCCTGCACCATGAATCCACCGCTCCTGGAGGCCATTTTTTTCCCCTTTTGTTGCCCTTGTAGCTTCGTTGTGGCTATTATTATTGCCCTTGTTGACGCAATTCGTTGTTGGATAGGACAGAGAGAAATGGAGAGAGGAGGGAAAGACAGAGAAGGGGAGAGAAAGATAGACACCTGCAGACCTGCTTCACCGCCTGTGAAGCGACTCCCGTGCAGGTGGGGAGCTGGGGGCTCGAACCGGGATCCTTATGCGCCACGTGCGCTTAACCCACTGCGCCACCGCCCAACCCCATTCAGGTGTCTATCTTTCTCTCCCCTTCTGCCTGACTCTCCTCTCTTGATTTCTCTCTGTCCTGTCCAACAACAATGACAGCAATAACAATAATAATAATAGCAACGATAAATAACAAGGGCAACAAAAGGGAAAAAAATGGCCTCCAGGAGCAGTGGATTCATAGTGCAGGCATCGAGTCCCAGCAATAACCCTTGAGGCAAAAAAAAAAAGTCTTCCTGAGTCAACCCAATGCTCCACAAATATCTCTGAAGTAACGGGAAACTAAATGGTTTCAAAAGAATGGTTCCAAAGACCTCCTTCAAGCGCTGACACAAGCATACTGGGATTTAAAAAAATTGGGAAGCTCCTCTCTGCCCTGATTCACCATTTTACTCTAAGTCTTAACTCTGACATCTTCCCAAACAATAGCTTCAGCCACCTGCATGCTAGCTGTCAGGCTCAGGCAAAAATTAGTAAAGTCATGGGTCCCTTAGAATATACCTAAAACATAGGGCACCAAAGTAAAAACCCTGGTTGAGGGTGAGGGTGGATGTTCCACTTTATGGGGCAGGGGTGGGGGGTGGGACACAGTCTTTTGATGGTGGGAATGGTGTTTTTGTACACTCCTATTAATTTGTAGTCATATAAATCACTAATTCATGTGAGAGGGGAAAAATTGATTGAATGTATCAAACTTTTTAATGCACAGATCATAGGCTGAGTCTTTGTTATGCTGACTCTCTTAAAAGCTTAGACCAGGGAGAACAGAAGCAACTGGTGGCACAGCTACATACAAATAATGTCAAAGGACATAAATTATGGTGATGTTGTATATGATACAATAAATCCTAACAAAGGGATTTTTCAAAGTTAATCCAACTGCCATATAATGTGATTACAGCAATAACTATCCATTGCCTTCTTAAACCCTAAGACAGCAGAAACCTCCCACCTCCTCTATAGAGCCTATATTTCCCCCAGTCCTGGAACCTCTAGAGTGGTGCTCACTATCCTGCATGCTTCTCTCAATTCATACCAAGTGATACCACATCTGCTAATCCCAACCTAATCAACACAATGAATACCACCTTGGCATGCTTCACTTCAGACTGTGTCCAGAGACGTCAGGCATGGAATGTCAACCCTTCAGCCTCATTACTCAGGTGAGACCTTTCCTTTCACATGATTCTCTAATTCCAGGTAGTTCACTTCCTAACAAAGTCCCAAAACTTAGATATAGACCAGGTTCCATGAAATAGGGCATATGTTCACATGTATCCTTAAATTAGGGCAAAATATATACCTGAAAGCAAAAGTACACAACAGTCTACAGTGAGTATGAAGTTCATAATGAAATAGTGTCTACTTAGACATAGATACCCTCTTCACCTATTTCTTATTATACTTCCCTCACTCACTCCCAAGCTATCCTTATCAAAGCAAGGACTGCAAAAGCTGAATAAAGGCAAGAGACTGGCATAATTTAACGACAACTCTAGTCAGTATCAGGCCACCCCATTAGCTGGGGCCCTAGTCGGGGAGTACTGAGATTCCCAAACAGACATGATGGGCCTAGACCTCAAATAAATCACTCTCTCCATTGTTACTAGTCATCTCTATCAGGAACAACAAAACAGACCCCTTTGTGGGCCCCCAAAGGACTTTCCCTCAACTTGGATCAATAACAGTAGAGAATGTTCCATTCTCCAAAGGGAGGCTGGACAACATACTCTATGGTACACCTGAGGAAGATGGTTCCTGATAGTAGGGCAGCTTGGGATGTTCCTACTCATGACCACAGAATGTGAACTCAGAAGAGGTCACATAGTCTCCTAAGCTGAATATAGGCCCCAGATCAGATCAAATTGATGGGGTTTACAGTCAACAATATTTATACACCTTTCCCATATTTGGGAGCTACTCTCTTCCCTGATCAAGCTTTCTGGTCCTTTTTCCAGCCATGACATCATCTCCCCAGAGAATAACTTGGATCCAGCTGCATAGCAGATTTCAGGCTCAGGGAAAAATGAAAAAAAAACCTAGTATAGCCACAGGCCCTTTCTACAAAATGGAGACCCCCCCCAACTCTTCATCTGCACTACTCCAGCCTTTAGGTTCATGATTAGTTAACAACTTGTTTGGCTTTATATGTTAACTCTCTTTTCAGCCACCAGGTTCCAGATGCTAGCATGATGCCAACCAGACTTCCCTGGACAGACAACCCCACCAATTTGTCCTGGAGCTCCAATTCCCCAGAACCCTGCCCAACTAGGGAAAGAGAGAGGCAGGCTAGGAGTATGGATTGACCAGTTAATGCCCATGTTAAGCGGGGAAGCAATTACAGAAGCCAGACCTTTTACCTTCTGCATCCCACAATGACCTTGGGTCCATACTCCCAGAAGGTTAACAAATAGGAAAACAAGCAAGGGAAAGGATGGGATACAGAGTTCTGGTAGTGGGAATTGTGTGGAGTTGTACCCCTTATTCTATGGTTTTGCCAGTGTTTCACTTTTATAAATAATTTTTTTTTAAAAAAAGAATATACCCTGGGAGTCGGGCTGTAGCGCAGCGGGTTAAGCGCAGGTGGCACAAAGCACAAGGACCGGCATAAGGATCCCGGTTCGAACCCCGGCTCCCCACCTGCAGAGGAGTCGCTTCACAGGCGGTGAAGCAGGTCTGCAGGTGTCTATCTTTCTCTCCCCCTCTCTGTCTTCCCCTCCTCTCTCCATTTCTCTCTGTCCTATCCAACAACGACTACAACAATAAAACAACGAGGGCAACAAAAGGGAATAAATAAATAAAATAAAATAAATAAAAATTAAAAAAAAGAATATACCCAAAACAGACTTCCTAGTTTCTTCTAACATGAAGACCCTAAATTTCATCTGCTATATTCTTAGCTTTAGGTTCCTGGTTATAAACAAGTTGTTCTGCTTTATATTTTAATGCTTTTCAGCCACCAAGTTGCAGATGCTATCATGACGCCAACCTGACTTCCCTGGGCAGACAACCTCACCAATGTTCCCTGGGCTTTCCAGAGCCCTCCCCCACTAGGGAAAGAGAGACAGGTTGGGCTATGGATTGACCTATCAACATTCATGTCCAGTGAAGAAGCAATTATAGAAAGCAGATCTTCCACCTTCTGCACCCCATATAGAATTATGGTCCATACTCCCAGAAGGATAAAGAATAGGAAAACTTCCTATGAAGGAGAGGGGATATGGGGCTCTATTGGTGGGAATTGTATGGTATTGTAACCCTTTTGTCCCCACAATCTTGTTGATCATTATTAAATCACTAATAAAAATAAATCTGAAAGTGGCACTTAACTGAACAAACTGGTCCCTAATATGAGGCTGCAGAACAGTCATCTATCTCCCTTCAGCGGTAAGGTGTAGGAAGTAGTAATATTTGAATGTGGTCTGATTTGTTTCACCATACACCTTTGAGGTAATACACAGGTGTGACCCTGTTTGCAAACCTGCCTTCAGTCAAAGGAATAGTGAATTCAGGGCATGCAAAAACAAACAAACAAACAAAAACACCAATTCACTTGGATAATGCTCTGCTTTGCCAAGTGTGGAGCCCAGGTTCAAGCCTGACCCCACCACACTGGAGGAAGCTGTAGTGCTGTGGTTTCTTTCCCTATCTCCTCTCTCTGCCCTGCTCTTTCTATCTGAAAAAAAAAAAATCTTGCTTTACCATTGTGCTCATCGGAAAACAACACAATTCAGTATTCTTTAGCCCTAAGAATTTCAGACAGAAAAACTTTTTTTTTTTTTTACTGGATAGAGACAGAGAAAGAAATTGAGAAAGGTGAGACAGAGAGATACCTGAAGCCCTGCTTTACCACTCAGGAAGCTTTCCCTATGCAGGTGGGGACCAAGGGCTTGAATCTAGGTCCTTGCACACTGTGAGAGCTTAACCAGGTGTGGCACTGCCTGGCCCCACAGAAACAAAGATCTTAATGTCCTGATACAGCTCATAAGAAGACAAATTAAGCTTAGTGTTTCATGTATTTAATTCTGTCTTTTTAATTCCATGCAAACAATGTTTATTGCATAGCCATCAAGTGCCAAGTATACTATGTACTGGGACCACAAAGATGGAAAAGGATCATTTTCCTCCCTCAAAGAAGACTGTAAATGTTTTGGCCTCATGGGTTCTGGATCTCTTGTTAAAGGAATGAAATGCAACATTTCTCCACATTCCAACTTCAATTTTATCCTGCTAAATATGAGCATTCCCTAAGAAAAAGATGAGACCTGTGTGTTTTCCTAACTAGTGGTTCTCAATACTGAGTATCCATTAGAATTACCAGAGTATTGATCCTGAAGGCGGTGCAGTGGATGGAGCTTTGGACTCTCAGGCATGAGGTCCTGACTTCAATCCCTGACAGTGGATTAAATAAAAAATCTTAAAAAGAAGAAGGAGGAGGAGGAGGAGGAAGGAAAAAAAGAAGAGGAGGAGGAAGGAGAAGGAGAAGACTGTTTTTGTGAAAGTTTCCAAGTACATTGCTCTAGGTAAGTATGTCCTTCACTTGCCTATTCTAGGCAGGAACTTCATCTAATGAGTTTCCTTGGTTACATCCTATGGCAGATTTTAGTGGTTACAAATGACCTGGCATCTCTTCCCTGGGGATTTGGAATGATCTTGTTTGACCAAAGGATGTGGGAGAAGTGACAGTCTGGAATTTCCCACAAAGTGAATCTAAAAGAGCCTGGCACCCACTTCTTGGGAATGCCTGCTGTTAGAACTCATCCCCTTAATGGCTCAGTTCCACACAATTCAAGTGTGGATGTTCCAACGAACTGCCCTGGGTGAGCACCCAGCTCATGGCTGGCATCAACTGTCAGCCATGCGAGCTGCCATCAGGGACATGCAGTCCAGCTGTGTTCAGATGACAGCAAGCCAGGTAGGGTCCAACTGCAGATGCAGGAGGTTTCAGGTGAGAACCGCCAAGCACCAAGTGGAGCCCAGTACAGTCACAAAATATGGGAGGAAATTAACAAATAATTCCTTTACATCTATGAGTCTTTGAGACAATTTCTTTCACAATACTGCTTCTGACAACAGTCGGCTTCTGGTGGAGTGGTTCAAGGCACCTCTCACATCACCCCCTGTGTCTTATCCCCAGACTTGAACATCAAGTGCTCACCCTGAGATCTGTCCTCATTCTCCACTGAGGACACAGAAGCTCAGTAAACTTATCAGAACTGCTCGGGATTACTTGAATCTAAGCTTTAAAACGAGAGAAATGCTTCTTTAAAAAAGGCTCAGAAATGTATCCAGTATTTAATCTCCTTTCCAATTTGCTATTTATGCTTTCGGGAGGGTTGGCAGACTATTACTGTAAAAGGTCAGGCAGTAAATACATGAGGCTTTGAAAGTTGTAACACGTGCACACGTGCACTGTTGCAACTGTTCAATCAAGCACCTGTGGGGAATATATAAACTAAAATGAATTCGTAATTTGAAGACGCAAGACTGACTTTTCGTATCTCATTCACCGTAACTCTAGAATTGGTTCAATACATCTAAAATCGGTCTATCCCTCCATCAACCTATCATAAAACCTATGTACAGTCCTGGTGTTTATGCCTTTGAAATGTATGTAAATCTTCTCAAAGAAGAACTTACCTTCTCCTTTCATGAACTCTAATTAGAATTTTAAGGTTTTTATTTTCTTTTTTTATTCTTTCTTTCTTCTGTTTTACCAGAACACTGTTCAGTTCTGGCTTATGGTGGTGTGGGGGATTGAACCTGGGATGTTGGATCCTCAGGCATGAGAGTCTGTTTGCATAACCATTATGCTATCTACCCTCCACCCGGTTTTTCTTTTCTTATAGAAAAATAAATATATCTTTTCTTTCCTATTTTATTTTTATTATTTATTTTTAATATTTCATTTTTATTGGATAGAGACAGAAACTGAGAGGGAAAGGGGAGATAGAGAGGAACAGAGAGACACCTGCAGACCTGCTTCACTACTCATGAAGCTTCCCCCCCCCCTGCCAGTGGGAGTAGGGGCTTGAACCCAGGTCTTTGCACATGATGGTAACAGGTATGCTCAAAAGGCTACACTACCACCTGACCTTCCTTTTTTTTGAATAGACAGAGAAGTTGAGAAGTTTGAGAGGAGAAGGGGGGGATAGGGAGAGATAAATACCTGCTATACTGCTTCACTACTCCTGAAGCTTCCCTGAAGCAGATGGGGGCCAGTGTCTTGAACCTAAGTCCTTGTGCATTGTAATGTGTGTGCTCAACCAGTTGTGCCATCAACTGTCCCCCATAAATTTAAAGTTTTATTTTTATTTTATTTTATTTATTTTTGCCACCCTGGTTATTGGTCTGCCTTGGTGCCCGCAATATGAATCCACAGCTCCTGGAGGCCACTGTTTCAACTTATTTTTAATAAAACAGAGAGAAATTGGGAGAAGAAGAAAGAGAAGGGGAGAAAGATAAGACACCTGTACACCTGCTTCACAGCTTGTGAAGCGACCCCCCATAGGTGGGGAGCTTGGGGCTCAAATCAGGATACTTGCACTTGGTACTACACGCATTTAACCTGGTGCACCACTGCCCAACCCACATAAATTTAAAGTTTTAAAGAACAAGAAATTATAAAGCCTCTCAAGAAGACTGGCAGAAATCGGAGGTGTAGTAAAATAGCTCACTTGGGTAGACCACTGCTCTGCAATGCACAAGAACCAAGTTTGAGTCTCGCCCCCATTGCATTGAAAGAAGCATTGTTGCTGTAGTCTCCCCCTCCTTTTTCTCCTCTATCTAAAAGAAAGAAAAAAGATGCGTGCACACAAACCCTAGAGATGCTAAAATGAAGGTTGTTACAGTACAGTGACAGCATATAAAAGTGCAAAATATAATTCACCTTTGGAATACTTAAAAACAATAAGGCCATTAAATATTCAGCAATACAAAAATACTGACTTTTTTTTTCTTTCCTGTTCCTGAATGCTTTGGTTTGGAAACAAAAGACTAAAACTTATAGAGGTTTTTGATCTTTGACTTCAGAGAGAATTTTAGTGCCTTAAGTTTACTGTTCATATAACTCGGGGGGAAAATGTGCCCCTGAAATATTCCCAACTAATAGCTGGCTGACAAAAAGAATAACACTATTATAAAAATGAAGTCAGTCATAGAGACTTTATATAAAGTGATGACTCATTCAGCATTGCCAAATCAAGTGTTGACTGCAGGCTAAAAAGAATGAAAGGGAGAGACTTGATTTAAAGTGGAAACATTACTGCAAGTAAAATAAAATACTTGGGAATGAAATATACAAGGGTCTGGTAAGCATGTTCTAAGTTAAGGTGAAAATCCAATTTCTTACTGAGGGAATAAAATAAAAGTAAGATTGAATGAAATCTTAAATTAATAAGGATTCTAACAAGCATTCCTTGGTAAAGTCTTAGTTTCTTTTTGCAACTTGCTTTCCAGGTGTATTTAGATGAAAACTTGACTCGCAGTTATTCAACTGGCTTTAAATCTGTGTGCCTGAACTGTTGGTGGAGATGCAAACTGCTGGAGAGCCTGTGGAAAACAGTATGGAGCATCCTGAAACAAGTAGACAATGGAAAGACCATATGACAAGTATGATCTAGCAATACTAATTTGAGGGGATATATACATCCCTATATTGGTAGTTACACTACTCATAATAGTCAAGATATGGGATCAAAATGCTCTTCAACAGACAAGATAAAGAAGCCAGGGGTCAGCAATGGCACACACGTGGTTGAGTGCACACATTACAGTGCACAAGGATCAGGGTTCAAGTCCCCTGTCCCCACTTGCAAAGAGAAAGCTTCACTAGTGGTGATGCAGGTGTCTCTCTCCTAGTCTATTCTTCTTCCCTCTGAATTTCCTTCTGTCCTACTAAATAAAATAAACATTTACATTTTTTAATTTATTAATAAAAAGAAATCTTGGCTATAAATTAAATGTATAGTCCTACTCTGCAATTTAAAAAGTTGATATTGTGAAACCAGGCAGTGGCACATCAGCTCACGCATACATATTGAGAAACACAAAGACCCACTCAAGGATTTCAGTTGGAGCCCCTGGCTCCCTACCTAAAGGGGGGGGGGGTCACTTCACAAGTGGTGAGGTAGGTCTGCAAGTGTCTTTCTCCCCTGTCTTACCCTCCTGTTTCAATTTTTCTCTGTCCTATCCAACAACAACAACAATGGCAGCAATGACAACAATGGGAAAAGATGGCGGTCAGGAGCAGTGAATTCGTAGTGTAGGCACTGAGCCGCAGAGATAACCCTGGAAGCAAAAAAAAAAAAAAAGATATTATATTGTTCAGGGCAAAATGGACGGGACTTGAGGTGATTATACTAAGTGAAATAAGAAACGAAAAGACATTAACAGGTTTTCCTTACATGTGGAAGTTTGGTAACTAAAGCAGATTAACTTGAAAAAGCAAACAAAATAACCAAAACATCTTTGCAAAAACATGCTGGAGGGGGCCAGGCAGTGGTGCATCTGGTTGAGCATATACTTTACTAAATGCAAGGACTTGGGTTTAATCCCTGGTCCCTACTTGCAAGGAGGAAATCTTCATGAACTGTGGAGCAGTGCTGCAGGTGCCTCTCTCTCTCTCTCTCTCTCTCTCTCTCTCTCTCTCTTTTCCTTTCTATCACCTCTCCCCTTCAATTTCTCTCAGTCTTATCAAGTAAAAGAAAAAAAATTGGGGGTAGGTGGTGGCGCACCTGGTTGAGTGCACATTACAATGAGCAAGGACTCAGGTTTGGGCCCCTGGCCCCCACCTGCACAGGGATAGCTTTGCAAGTGGTGAAGCATGGCTGTCTCTCTGTCTCTCTGTCTCTGTATCTCTCTCTTCTTCCCTCTAGATTTCTTGCTGTCTCTATCCAGTAAGTCAAGACAATAAAATAAAAAAAAAAGAGGGAGTTGGGCGGTAGCGCAGCTGCTTAAACTCATGTGGCACTAAGTGCAAGGACCGGTGTAAGGATCCCGGTTTGAGCCCCCGGCTCCCCACCTGCAGGGGAGTCCCTTGACAGGTGGTGAAGCAGGTCTGCAGGTGTCTATCTTTCTCTCCCCCTCTCTGTCTTCCCCTCCTCTCTCCATTTCTCTCTGTCCTATCTAACAATGATGACATCAATAACAATAATAACTACAACAACAACGAAAAACAAGGGCAACAAAAGGCAAAATAAACTTTAAAAATTTTAAAAATATTTTAAAAATTTAAAAAAGAAAGAAAGGAAAAAAGACAAAGAGAAAGAAAGAAGGAAAGCAAAGCAAAGCAAAGAAAAACATAAACAAGGTAGCAAAAAATGAACACCAGGAGTGATAGTTTTGTAATGTAGACATCAAGTCCCAATAATAACCCGGGCAGCAAAGTAATCTGGATTCCAAAGTTATGGGCAATTTCAACAAAACAAAAGTAGTGATGAGAAATAGGTAAGTGAGGAGTGATGACGTATTTACTGGTGCCCAACAGCATAATGGTTCTGCAAAACACTGTCATGTCTGAGGCTCTGAGGTCCCAGTTTCAATCCCCAGCACCACTATAAATCAGAGTAGAACAGTGCTCTGATTCCCCTTTCTCTTTTTCGCTCTCTCTCACACATTCTTTTACTCTGTAGCTCTCTTTCATGAAAAATAAATATTTTTTAAATCCAATTTTAAAAATGGGAATAATGTGACCATCTTTTGAAAGACACTCAGAAGGCTAATAGATGCATGAAAAGACAATCAGTGCAAATCAAAACAGAATCAGTTCTTTTCTCAGGCCAGAGAGAACGGCCACAATGTAAACAACCAGGCCAACAAGTGTTGCACAGAGAAGAGAGGGCTTGTCTACTATTGGTGGCTCTGTAAATGGGTGTAGCCACTATGGAGAGCAATATGGAGATATCTCTCTCTATAAAAAGGGAGGAAGTGGGTGCGTGGCTAGGGGTAGCCAGGAAGGGAGGGCTGGCTAGTTAGCTCACTAGGATAGTGTGCTGCTTTGCAATTGTGTATGGCCCAGGTTTGAGTCCAGACCCCAATTAATTGAAAGAAGCTTTGGTGCTGTGATCTCTTTCTGTCTACCTCTCTCTGCCTCTGTCTCACTCATGGACAGAAGTTGAGAAATAAGAACAGAAAGAGTAAACAAAATACAGGACTTGGACTGGGTTTGGTGTATTGCATCAAAGCAAAGGACTGGGGGAAGTGGGGAGTATTTTCACATCCTGGTGCGTGATGGTGGAGGAGGACTTAGACTGGGTTGAGAGTGTTTTGCAGAAAATTGAGAAATTCTACACATGTATGAACAACTGTGTTTATTGTAAACCATTAACTCAATTAAGACATAAAAATAAAATTCCACCCACTTCTCAGTATTTACTCCCAAAAAGCAAAAACCCTAAATTGAAGAATAAGACACACCATTTATAATAGCATTATTTACAAATAGTTAAGAATCGGATACAATATAAATGCTAATTGAATAATATGCAGCTATGTAAAAAAGATACAATCTAGTGATTTGAAAAAAATATAGACCCCTACATTTGTGCCTAGTGAAATAAACCTGAGGAAGATGAACACCACATGATCTTACTCGTATGGCATAGACAGAAAACAAGTAAGCAGATAAATTCAAAAGAGCAAAACAAAATTTTAGATGAGAAGACCTAGTAGTTGTTACCAGAAAATTAGAAGCAAGGGGGGTATGTAGATAGTGACAAAAGGAACAATTGTAGGTGAAAGAATGAACTGTACTTTTAGTGGTGAACTTAAGTAGTATATATGTATGCTGATTTGCAGTAACTAACACTGAAAATATGTATGCCATAAAGTTACATTACTTCAGTTAAGTTTGTTAAGCTCAATAAAAAAAAAGGAAGTAACACACACACACACACACACACACACACACACACACACACACACACACACACGATTTTGTTTGTTTGTTTTGCTTTTGCCTCCAGGGTTATTGCTGGGGCTGCACTATGAATCCACTGCTCCTGGAGACTACTTTTCCATTTTTATTGCCCTTATTGATGTTGATATTTTTGCCATTGCTGTTGTTGGATAGGACAGGGAGAAATGGAGAGAGATGGGGAAGGCAGAGAGGGGGAGAGAATGATAGACACCTGCAAACCTGCTTCACCACTTACGAAGTGATCTCCGTGCAGGTGGGGAGCCAGGGGCTGGAACTGGGATCCTTACGCGGGTCCTTGGACTTTGCACCATAAGCTCAACCCGCTGCGCTACTGCCCGGCCCCCTATATACATACATATACATGTACATATAAAATATACATACATACATACACATGTCCATGTATATGTATGTATATATATTTTATCGGAGTACTACTCAGTTCTTGAAGGCTTAGGGGAATGAATCTAGAGCGTTGAAGTGTGAAACCTGGGACCAGGTATGAAAGTGTTCTGTAGAGCCATTACACTCACTCTTGCATACGCTTTTTACATATTGGTTTCCGAGCTGGGATGCCCATACTCCAATTATTAGACAAACTACTCTCATGCTAAAAGAAAACAGGAATTTCTGTTTATTTATGTCACTTAAAAATATATATATATATATATATTTTTTTTCTTTTTATCAGATATAACACTGGTAAAGAGTTGCTCACTGAGGACCAGTGAAATAGCTCACTAGGGTAGTTTGCTGCTTTGTCATGTACAAGATCCACTGTATTGAAGAAAGCATTGGTGCTGTAGTCTTCCTTCATTCTCTGTTTCTGCCTCTAGCTAAAAAACAAAACACAAAAGCAAATACATGGGATCTGGGCGGTACCCAGCGGATTAAGCGCACGTGGTACAAAAGCAAATACCGCTCACTGGATGAAACCGAATTTATTTAAATACCAGTAAAATTTTCCCTATGTAAACAAAATAAAAATGTTCCTACTTGCCTGCTAGGTTTACCCTGTTCTATTAGTAAACAACAGTAAGTGTAGCATATGTTAAAAGACTGGTGTTCCTTATTCAAATCAAGTAGAGATAGATGTCTTCCTGTTGGGAGAGAAGCGGGTGAAACTCAAGGCCAAATGTTGCTCTCCAGATCTACCTCTAATACATCATTTTGTAATAATACACCATTAATACATACAGCTGACTCAGGCTACAAGTAAAGTACTGTTTATTATAAGATAGAGTCGGTGAGAAATTGAGATAGGGAGAGAGACAGACACCTGTAGCACTGCTTTATCACTTGTGAAGCTTCCGCCCTGCTGGTGGAGACCAGGGGCCTGAAACTGGCCTATTGGCTGTTTTTCACTTCCAGAACTCCTTAAACTGAGGGCTGTTATCTTGAGGACCATACAGCACTGTGTTCATAAACAATTCCTCATGGACTAAGTAAAAAAAAAAAAAAAAAAAACCTTTTTGTATGTTAATATAAATCTTAAGCAGATTTGGATGGATGAAGTAAGACTATTGGTTAGCATTGTCTACAAATCCCCCCCCCCAACATTGCTCAGCTCCACTTTATGGTGGTGGGGGCTGGGCTGTTGAACCTGGGACTTTGGATCTTTAGGCAGGAGTCTCTTTGCATAACCATTAAACATTTTACCCCCACTCTGCATTATCTACAAATTCTACCAAAGGATGATTAAGGATGATGGCCTCCAGATTTAGAAAGCCACTGAAATTGGTCCCATTGATATTTGTTTCTGAATTCCCATTTTTGTTTTCCTGGTTCTGTGTCAGCATCATCAAGTAAGATAGATTTTATGTTAATAAGTTGTCCAAATTCAGAGCACAGTGTTAGCAAAAATAAAGAACAAACTTGGCTTAGTATTAATAAAAATAAATCGAATGAAGGGCTGAGGAGACAGCATAATGGTTATGGAAAAAGACTTCCATGCTTGAGGTCCCAGGTTCAATCCCTCATCCCCAGCAAAAATCAGAGCTGAGCAGTGCTCTGGTAAAATAATAATAACAATAATAATAATTAACTATAGTAAAAAACAATCTGTCTGCCTTGAGTTAGGCTGGACTACCTCCCACCTGAACCCACAGTTCCCTCTTCTCCCCATCACTAGCCCAAAAGAGAAGTGAAATTATTTTATTTCATACTTTGAGAGCATTTTAGTAAATGGAGAGAAAATTACTCGTTGAATAAATAGGAGCAGTTGAAGATAGAATCAAGAGTTAGCAAAAACAGTAACTACAGTGAGGTGAGAGCAAGAAAACCGGAGTGTACACTACATTAATAGTAAGAAAAACTCTAATAGGGTGGCAAAAAAAAAAAAACTACACTGTGAATCTGGCTTCTATTCTATACTACACAACTTCCTTATCAAAATGACTGCACTTTTTTTTTTTTTAAAAAAAGAGTAAACTCATTTATCCAAAATAAACATTTCTCTCCAATCTTTTCATATGCAACAGAGCAGATTTAATAACCAATAAAATAAAGTCTATTCAGATTATTTAAGTATTTTCTAACATTTAAAATAACAAAGATCATTGAAAACAACAGGCTTGTTTGTTCCATTTATTTTGAAGAGGGGCAAATCCAAGAATAATTTATCATTTTCAGCATTTTTTTTAACATCCCAAGACCATCTTTTACAATCAAAAACAAGAATCCTTAATCTGGCATCACATACCCCAAGTCATATCACCACTGAACTTCTGGGAAGAGAGATCTCTGACAATTAAGACTTACTTGCAATACTGAATGGTTTACAGGAATAAATTCTAACAGAGCCAACACTTGTCTCGCTTTTTCAGATACAAGCCCCAAGGTGAGTCTATTTATTACCTGCTATTGCACTAAACATGCTCCTTTCCCACTGAGGAAGGCCCTTTGATTTTTAAGGTATGTTTTCTGACTACTCTATATAAGCAACTGAACAACTTAGAGAGTATTCTCTTTCTGACTCTCAACACTGGAAGTCTTCCTGATTTTCAGGGTTTAGGCTATGACAGCTGTCCTTTCAGCCTTGGCCTGTAACTCTGTTCCCATCAAACTGCCACCCCTTTCAAATACAACTTATAACAAGATGAGAAGGGAAGCCAGTTTCTTATGGGCTCAGGTACACAGTCTAATTTATTAACATGATAACATAACATTCTTTTTTACTTGTTTCTCATACTCAGAGAGAGAGAGACTAGCTAAGGAACCTAAAGATGCGAAGCCATTTGTTGTTCTCTTTCACAAGTCCAGAGGTCTTCAGCAAAATGAGCAAGTGGAGTAGTCACTATAGAAATAAATGTGTCCATTCTGAGGACTAAAGCAGCTAACAACTGTGCAAATGCCTTACAGAATATGGAATGTTAGCTTCACGAAGACAGTCACCTGTTTTGGTCACTGATGATCCTAGTGGCCAAGAATAGAATCTGCCATATGGGAGATAATATGGAAGAAATAGATGGTCTAACAAAAACAGTGAAGCAGCATTGAACATGGTGGCTTAAGCTCCCTAATTAAAATGGCGCTGTACTTGATTAATGTGCTACCGGAGCATTTAGGGCTTTTCTTAGTCAACATTTAGACTGGCAAAAGCAACAAATTCAGAAGAGAGAGAGAGAAATGGGAGAGATAGCAGTATGTTGGAATTGCTTCATATATATATATATATATATTTACACTTTGATCCACTCCCAAGAATTTGCAGACTTTTCCTTGACAGTTCAGAGAGAGATATATTGTGATATCTGGAATGTTAGTTTTTCTATCTCCTTTGTTTTCCATCACTGTTTCCTTCTTGCCTCATTTGCAGGTGATAGTTGGCATTTTAAGCATTCCTAACTAGCTTCACAATCCTAAACTGTATAAAACAATATCCAAACAACATCTGGCAGAGCAAAGCTGTCATCTAAATGAAGCCAGGCCAATGTTCAGAAAACTATTCTTTGCAATTTTTTTTAATTATTAAAATAATGTAAATGTTGGTTTTAAGTAGTCTATATGTGGGCACAAATTTTATGAAGTCTGAATTTCCTTCCTAAGGTTATTTTTCTAGCTTCAAAAACTGAAAGTATGCTTGGCAAGAATAAATTTTATTCAAACAAAAGATTATTTCTTCAAAAGAAAATTAACCTGGAAACAAAAGATTATTTCTTCAAAATAAAATTAACCTGAGGGAACATAAAATCTTCAGTGAGAAGGGAATAATATAGCAGGAAGAATGCATGCTTTAACTACCTTAGAATACTTCAAAGGGAAATGGAAATTGTTCTGAAAAAAATCATTTTGATACTTTAATACATGCACAAGGATGAAAATGTTCTTGAAAGCACAAAGAATGCAATTAGGAAAAACTTTCCCAATAATCGCAATATTTTGAATAAAATGGCTGAATTTTTAAATAAAATTGCAGCTATTGGAATACCTACACTCAGTTAACTTTTAGTTAATTTAAGTTTAATCTGTAATATGTTGGAAGGTTACAATTATGTACCTTGTCACAGTTGAGAAGCCAATCATGATTAGGGACAATTGAGAAATCTTAGGAAAATAACTTCTATGAATACAATGTCAGACCAACAGAAGTTACTCAAATTACCAAATGCTGTTTTGATGAGACTTTATTTACTAAGTTTTGACTATGTGAACCTGCTTTATGTTTTCTAAATTAATACCTCAAGAAGAGCAAAATGGTCCCAATTTCCAAGGCATAGAAACTTTGCCTCAACTACATTTGTTCCTCTCCCAGGAAGCAGAATAGCTTCCCACAGTTTACGTTTTGCAAACAGGTGACTGGAGACTAATGTTCACACAGTCATATTCTATTTTGTTAGTAGCCACTTCAAACTGAAAGACCAGGTCAGGTCCTAAAAGGGCTTAAAAGTGTAGAATGCCATTAGCAATATATATTTTTTTGAACCGACAGTTTGCAGGGACAATGGAATCTGCTAAAAACAAATCTATTAGTCATTCTGAAGGAACCCATCTTAATTAAAATAAGGAGTTAAGAGTTCTAAGGACTCGCTTTCCACTCCCACCACCCAAACAGTAATTCAACTTTAGCTCAATTCCTTTGTAAGAGGATTTTCTTATCTTCCTTAGCAAATTCTACAACCTCTCTAGAAACTTTAGCAAATATTCTACTTAACAGTCCGCACACCCTATTTGGGGTTCCTGTAGCAATTAAAACAGATCCCAGTTCCCTTGACTCGCAATGGCTGGTGAACTTCCTACTCCGGGTTCCAAACTCAGCCTGGAGTTTCTCATAGCTATAATAATCCTGAACCTGAGTGCAGAGAAAACCAAAAGAACTCTGTGTAACTCTCCTTGCAAAGATCTTTGCTTGCTCTTGCAAGCTCCCCGCGGGTCAAAAGGTGGTGGGTGCGAAAAGTTCGGAGAGCTGGCTGCCATAAAGCTGCCCTGACCCAGAACTTTCCACCCGGCTGGGGTAACCGCGAGGCCTTGGGGCGCGGGAGCTGATCTGAGGAACCCGGAGAAAGCCAGTTCCGGGAGCCTGGAGATGGCGGCTCAGGGTCTGCCTTCTCCAGCACCCACGGGGGTTTCTCCGGGAAGGCCAGACCATTCAGGATGGGGAGACAGCATAACAGTTGTGCAAAAGACTTTCCTGCCTGAGGCTCTGAGGTCCCCGGTTCGATACCCAGCACCACCATATGCCAAGAAGCCGTGTTACTTGTTGCAAAGAGGGAATGGAGAGAACATTGGCGGGGCGCCCTTCGGAGGGAAATTGGGGTTAGGAGTGACACACACACACACCCTACAGACACACATCTGTCTGTATGTAACAACCCCGGCGTGACGCCCGCGCCCAAGCGCAAGAGGCGAGGGGTGGCCGGGTACGCGGGGCTCCGAACCCGAGGGCGCTGTCCTCGCGGTGCGCACAGCGGGCACGGGAGCGGCGGAGACGGGGACCCGAGAGCCGCCTCACCTGGGGCCGAAGTTTGGAAGGTAGCGTCTCGTCCTCCGGGGGCGCGGCCCGGCAACCTGGTCCCGGTCGCCGAGGGGCTGAGCACTTGGAAAGTCCAGCGCGTGCCATAGGGCCCGCCGGCGGGGCTGAGCTGCTCGGCCGCGGGGCACAGCTTGAGCGGGACGGGACTGGCCGGCAGGGCCCGGAGCTGCGCGCCCGCGGCGGCGGCGGGGGCAAGGGCGGCCGCGGGGCCGTGGGGCGGCGGGGGCTGCAGCCCGTGCGGCGGGGCGCCCCCGGCCCGCAGCAAGTTCTCGATCAAGAAACTCTTGCCCAGGTTGCCGAAGCCAGGCGCGGCGGGGAGGTGCAGCAGAGCCGAGGAGGCCACCACGTCCCAGTAGGCGCCGGCGTGGGCCGCCACGGCGCTGGGGAGCATGGTGCCGCGCCCCGCGCCCCGCGCCCCGCGCCCACCCGCCTGGGCCGCCTCCTGCGGGGCTGCGGCGCACCGACTGGGGAACGGGAGTGGAGCGATATTATTTATTGGGGTTGGGCACTTTTGAAGGGGTGGGAGGAGGCAGGGGGAGGGGGAAGTTGTGCATTTCCTTAGCCCGGTGGCCTGGGCCCGGGGGCGTCGGGGAGGGGGTAAGTCCTGGCCGCTCTCTATGCAGATTTTTTTTTTTAATTGAAGGCTGGAAGGTGTGTCCAGCCCATCCATTCATGTCAACCAGCCACAGAGTGACGGACGCAGCCAACAACAATCAGGGCAGTCCTGAAAGTCCCCAACAGCTTTGGCAAGGGGCGGGGAAGGCGATGGGAACTCGCCAGCCCTCCCTTCCCCGCTCCCCAAAGCTCAGGAGCCCCCTCCCTCCCCAGCACCCAGGGTGCTAATCTCTGACAAAGAGCCTCCTGGGGTGGGGGGTGTTGCCACCTGGAGAACGCTGGGCGTGCCACCTGTTGGGTGAGCCCTGGAGTTGATGCCAGCACTTCAGAGGGGGCGTCCTTGCAAAGTGATGGGGTCACCAGTGTCTTGAAGGACAGTAGCATTCTAAGAAAGTGTCAGGTGCTGCTGAGACTGATGTGGACAGTGACAAGTGTGACAAGTGGGTGACAAGTGTGACCATAGTGGGTAGTTTGGACAGGTGAAAAGTGTGACCATAGTGGGTAGTTTGCCTGTTCAATGGACCCCGTTTATAGGGACAGAAAGAGTTTATCTTTAGATTTATTTGAGATTACATTTACCTTCCCTCCCAACCCTTTAAACTGAAGTTTTTTTCAGTTTACTAAGAATCTGCCTGACTGGAGAGGTGAAAAGGGCACACGTGTGGGTGTGAGCGGGCAGGCAGGCGTGTAATTAAAAGTCCCTTAAACCGCAAGGTAACCACGTTGAATATCTTCATTTGGAAAAACTATCCATGGAATGGTAAACTTATGACTTTTCTGCCTTTAACTCTTTCCATTGCCACTTTTGTGCAGATTTAGGTCAATGTACTTCTAGTAAAGGCTTGTGAGGGTTTCTGCCAAGTTTGGTGTCATGTATGTCATGTATTTGTATACATGTCAATTCCTCCATTTATTTTCCCGAGAGCACTGCACAATTCTGGTTTATGAGGTGCTGGAGGTCTGAACTTTGGATTTTGGAGCCTCAAGCATAGAAGCCTTTTGCCTAACATTTATATTGTACCCCTAGCCCTATTCATGTCTTCTTTAAGAATAATTTAGTGACTGGCTTCAGTTTACTGAAAAGCTGGCGGGAGGGGTCAGGCTAATGAGATCAATTTCCTTCTAAAAACTTGCCTTTGTCCATCCGGATAGCTTACCTGGGAGGGTGTCTGTTTTGTCATGTTTGCAACCCAGATTGCAGCCAGGACCCCCACTGCACTGCGGGAAGCTAATGCAGTGCTGTAGTGCCTCTGTCTGTCTGCCTGTCTACCTGGAAAAAAAGTCAGTCTGGAACAGTGTATCCCTGGGGACAGGAGAAAAAAAAAATCCACCTTTTAGTAAATTGATTTATTCATGTATCTTTACAATAGGTATTTCCAGAGCTTTTTAGCAGTCCACCATCCTACCTGCTACTAAATGGGAAAGAAAGAATTCAGTAGACTGGTGTATGTGACTAGACTAGTATTCATTAACTGACTTACTTAGTAAACAGACTTTTATGAGCAGTTCATACTTATTGAATACTTATGGTCTTGGGGTGAGGAAGGGAGAGATAGATTGTGTGTGTGTGTGTGTGTGTTCCTTGAAGTAGTTCACAGCTGAGTGTGGGAAAAAAAACAAGAATATCTGAGAAAGGACTTGTGGTTTCAAAACAAAACTATGGGAACACTTCGTCCCTATGCTAACTACAAAAGATGAACTGTAGTTGGAGATAGTTGAGATTATCAGAGAAAAGAGGGGTGACAGCATTGCTTCTAACTCCATATCAGAAGACCACTTACTGTTTGTATTCAGCCTGTTAAGTGCTTATGCTCCGTGCGTATGGACTTGTTTGTGTTCATGTTATCGATAGTATAAGATCAGTACTATTATTGTCCCAGTGTTACTAATGCGCTGAGTAACTTTTCTAAGGCTACATTCCTTCCAAAGCAATGAGGCTGAGAAAGTCTAAACTGAATGGCTCTAAAGATTAATCATAACCTTTAGATTCTGTTGTCACTCTTGGCACGTACCTCATTTGCCATGCTAAATGGTGTCACCTGGCCATGCAAGGAAGGCTGATCAACAAGTATTTGTCTCTAGTGACAGGTGGCAGTATAGATTTGAATCAAGAGTAACTGGCGGGCTAGCCAATTTACCATAGCCAGATAAGATGCATTTAGATAACTCTAGGCATGAAATGGTGTAAGATCTATAAAATAAATGGTAAAAAAAAAAAATGCAACTGAAGGGGTCAATACTACCATTTGGATGGCTAAGACTGAATATTGGAATTCTTAAAGAAAGGGCAACTTCTCCTCTAGGGGACATTTAGAAATTGCTGGCAATATTTTGGGGAGTCATAGCTTGGAACAACACTAGGGGCAAGATTGATTGATAGCTATGGAATCTAATGATTTGAAACCAGGATCACTACTGAATATCCTGTGATGCACAGGACAGCGCCTGCAGCATTGAATTGTATGATCCAAAATGTCAGTAATGTAGTGGTGCCCAGAGAAATTTCTATTATACAGAATAAGAGAGGAATGTGAGTTTATTCCAGTTTTCCAGTTTAGTGACTAGGTAGAGAAATGCATAACTATTAAGAAGATGAAAAAAAGAGGAATGCTTTTTGCATGAATATTTGAACAACAACAACAAAATGGAGATTAGAGTTGTTTATAGAATCTTCTAGAGAGGATAATGTAGCAAGAAGATAGATTGATCAGGAGATAAATAATGAAGGATATCAACATTTTAGGGAGAAGAGTTACAAGATAAAAGATGTGATCTGGGAGGTTGTGCGGTGGTGGTAGCATTGGCCTTGGAAGCATGAGGTCCTGTGACCACCACCACCCCATTGCATGTGACAGAGTTATATGCTGGTTTACACTCATGTGATTAAATAAGTAAATTTTAAAAGAGAACTAGTAGGGAGGGGCCAGCAGTGGCACACCCAATTGAATGCATATGTTTACAGTGCCAAGGGCCTGTGTTCAAACCCCTAGTCCCCACCTTCAGGAGAGGTAGGGAAACTTTACAAGTGGTAAAGCAATACTGCAGGTTTCTCTCTTTCTCCTCTTCCCTCAATTTCTCAGACTCTATCAAATAAATAAGTAAGAGGAGCTGTGAAGGAGACTGAAAGTGTGTGTGGGCTCCTTATCTCTTGATTGGGACCAGACCCAGGCCCAGTCTAACACAGCTGAGTGTAGGTTGGAAGACAGAGTGGGAGACAGCCTTTCCCAACATTTACTTTCTGCAATGAACACCAGAAGAGCTTTTAATTGTACTGTTTTTTTTTTTAATCTTACTTAATTTTTTTTTCTTTGATAGAGAATGAGAAGAGAAAGAGAGGCATAGAGAGGAGAGATACCTGCAGCACTCCTCCACCACTTGTGAAACTTCCCCTTTGCAGGTGGGGACTGGGGGCTTGAACCCAGTAATGTGTGTGCTTTACTGGATGCGTCACTGCCCAAGGGCTTTTTCATCAGCAAAATGAACGTTATAGGTTATTTTCAGTAGATATGTAAGTTGTGTTTAAGATGTGGAGGGAAGCAAACAAACCTATTATGCTCTTCAAAATATAGCCTAAAGTTTAAGTAAATACAGAACCAGTCCTGTATTTGATGACTTACTTAGAGCACTCTTGTTGCCTTACATCCAGCCATGAAGTCACAGCATCCTGTGACTAGAATACTACACTTTTTTTTTTGCCTCCTGGGTTATTTCTGGGGTTCCCTGTACTACAAATCTACTGCTCCTGGAGGTCATTTTTCCCCTTTGTTGTCCTAGTTGTTTATCATTGGTTTTGTTATTATTGTCATTGTTGTTGGATAGGACAGAGAGAAATGGAGAGAGGAGGGGAAGACAGAGAAGGGGAGAGAAAGATAGATACCTGCAGACCTGCTTCACCACTTGTGAAGCTTCCCTCCTGCAGCTGGGGAGCCGGGGGCTCGAACTGGGATCCCTACACAGGTCCTTGCATTCCGCACCATGCACTTGCACTCCCACTGCCGCCCGGCTCCCACTGCACTTTTTTTTCTTTTTATTTATTTATTTATTTATTTATTTATTTTTTATTTAAGAAAGGATTAATTAACAAAACCATAGGGTAGGAGGGGTACAACTCCACACAATTCCCACCGCCCAATCTCCATATCCCACCCCCTCCCCC